>NW_009220254.1:0-16096 GCF_000690835.1 Fulmarus glacialis | reverse complement strand
CTTTTCTTTTTTCCCCCCACTGCTTTTATTTGATTTAATGAGGTAGCCCCCCTGCAACTTTATATTTATGAATTCATAATGTGAGCCAGCAATTTCTTATGCAAAGTCAAGTAATTTGGTTGCAGAGTCTTTCTCCCCCCCCCAAAGATATTGTTATCTGTCACATTTTATAATAGCACCATCTTTCTTCCATTAAAGAAATTACTTCAATAAGATTCCAGCTTTCCTAAGGCACATCACAGGTAAAAACCTGAGTCATCACTCATTAAGTAGTTTTAAACTTGGCTACTGAACAACTGGTACATAAGTTTAACTTCTGAAGCACTATTCTTTTCCTTCTGAAATTGTTTATTTCTAGCTTTCATTCCGATTTCTGCCAGGATATGATTTATGGTGTAGAGCAACTTTCTTCAGATCTGAGACATATGTTCCAAAGCACATGTTTGGCTTCCTCTTACTGCATGATGTGAATATGTGCTGCTCAAAAGCTTCCTAAAATCAGCTAAAGCTGTCACAAAACCTCGCTTCATTTAGAGGTCCTTTATTCCTTTTTTTTAGGTTAAGAGGGATAAGCTAGCTATTCACTAAGAAAAACACTTGCTTGCAAATCTTTATTCAAATTCAGTCAGCTCATAAATGCATCTCTTAGTGCCCACAGCCCTAAAATATTCACAGATATTTGCATCAGTTAAGATTTTTCATGTTTATATCTTCCACTTCTATTCATTATTTTCCTACCTTTTTTTTGTGTTAATCTCTTGATGGTCATTGAGTCAAAGAGTGGAAAAAAGGTGCTGTGATTCAGGTGACATTAGCAGACTGGCAAAACAAGCAGCTCATGAAAAATCTGTTGAAGACACTCTCTACAATTAACCTGTGTGGCTCTCTGATGTTCCATAAATCTTCATATGTGCTGAAATCAAAAGTGGTCCATTAACAGGAGAAAGGGAGGGTCAACTCATTTGTATGTATTTGTTTGTCCAACTGCACTTAGAAATATATCCGGGAAGGCTACAGGAAGGCAAAGAATGCTTTAAATCTGAAAACTCTATAGGAACATGGCAATTGCCATACTGGATCATACCGGAGGTACTCTGTATCTCCTAGTGGTCAGCAGCAAGTGTTTCAGAGGAATGTTGTAGTATATGCCTCAGTTTCCAGCCTTCCTAGGTAGACTGTATTCAGATTTGTTCTTTCTACCTTGGCAAAAAATGCAACAGAAAAATAAGTCCTTTAGAAATGGACATAGAGAGACAATTCCAACACCAAGGCCTAAAGGAAAGATTTGTTTAGAAAAAAACCAAAATGCTATGCATGCCGAAAGAAAAAAATAAATTTCAGTATAAAAAAAAACAAAGCCAAAATAAGAGGAGATGCTCAGCCAAACAGAAGGGCAACATAACTGAAATGGAACAAAGACTACAACTTTTTGCACATGTTGAAATTTACCCCATGCAGAAAGTTAGCAGAAGGCCTAGGATCTCCTTTAGCTGTCAATCCCTACCCTGAGAGCTTTCCTGGGACTTCAGTAGTTCACAGGCTCTATGCCTGTCTTTAGGACAGAGGTATATTTAATCCTCAATACACGATCACCTTACAAGAATAACAGTCCATTGTGTCATCAAATCTTATGAGCTTAGCAGGATTTTTTTTCCTTAACACTCAGATGTATGTGTAAAGAAGAAGAAGGTTATCCAGAGTTCCACTTGCATGTAGTAGAGAAATTAGAAACAGGCTGAAGCAGACCTGTGATCTGATGTGTATCAGAATTTCCCCAGTGATGCCACCCAAGCGTTCCCAAGCTTCCTTACACTCTGTCTAAACACAGATCTCCCCTAGCTCAATGAGTCCCAAACCCTCCACCCTCCACCCTCAACCAACTCTCATTTCTTCTGCAACTCCAGTCAGGAACATTTCCAGATGACAAGAGATGGCAAGAGATGTGTGCTAGTCTCCATTCTATTTACTGTTATTTCAACTTCTTTCTGTAGCCCCAGATATTCATCACCAGTAATCTGAGCCCCAGCATTAACTTAGACTATGTGTTCCTTAGGGCAGGCACTGGCTCCTTCTTATCTTAGTGAATAATTATGTTCCAGGCGGCAATCCACAGCTTTTCATAGGAAATGAGAAACTGCTGTTCCAAGCTGTTGCTGCATGGACAGAGTTGAGAAAATTCTTCACAGACCCAGAAGTGATGAGTGAGAGTTGGACTGAAATGAGGAACATGATGACAAACTTATCACCAGGTTGGTCACTTATCCATAGGTTTACTGCGAAAGGGAGGGTTATTTACTGAAATTAAACAGAGTGAAGAAAAAAATAAGGAAAGGAAAACAGAGGACAAGAAATACCTGTTGCTTACCACCTGCCCACCTACCATGGTTTTGTGGAGTTTTGTTGAAAGCCTGGAACAAGTGAGTGAAGACAGAACTAAAGAGGAGGTCATAAGCACAGAGGTGCATGAAGAAGTTGATGTGGGGCTGGAAAGGCTTGGGAGGCTGGGCAGTGTTCCGGGCATTACCCATATAAATAATTTTCAGAACTGGATTTTTTTACATCATTCAATATCTTTTTTTGACATCTTCTGAAAAGACACCAAAGCCTCCTGTGTACAAGATTCTTATGGGATGAGATGATGTCCCATCTTTTGGAAGCAGAACTTTTAATATGGCCGGTTGTAGAAATGCTGTAGGATGCTCTAGGGATTTCTGTCTACCTCATTTCCTAGCATGAAGGAATTGCTGTCAACTCCAAAGACAGAGAATTAGTCACTACAATAAAGCAGGAATCCTTCCTTTATTGCAAACAAGCCTGTTCATCAACTCAAGGAGACTGATAAAAGGAAAAGTCATATCAAACTGCTCAATCAACATAAGAAATAATGGATTGGTTGAGTGCCTAGTTGTTCCACACAAAACAAATGAAAAAAAAAAACATTGGGTACTAGTTCTAGTACAGTACGTTGAAGTCATCAGTTACCAATCTCAGTGCTACTACAAGGCTCTTACATCTGCCAAGTAGGATATAACTTCAACTGGATCATCTGTATTTTAATTATTTTCATTAAAAGCAAGTAGGCTGGGGGGAAAGAGACCGTATATTATTGCTGCATACCATAACATACCGTAAAGCTCACAGTATCCCGCTGCAATGCAGACCCCTAGTAATACTCTAGCAATCACCCATTTAAATGGTTCAGAAAACGTCATTCTGATTCATACATTCCCGAAGAAAAATGACTGGGCAGCAGTGGTATGAAACTACTTTACTGCACAAGAATATCAGCAATAAATAAACACACTGAAAGAATTGGGTGCACAGACTTCTGTTTGCCAGAATAATTCCTCCACTGTGTTGACACTCTCAGATTCTTCAGCCCTTCCTGGTTTCCAATTTTACCTCAACAGAAGTTCAATATTTCATCTCTTATGATTCTTTATAAGCTTCTCTTCTATTCTTAATAAGCCAAACCAGATTTTTGTTACTTTAGCAAATCAAGCCAATAAACAGAGAAATGAGGGCATCTCTTTTTCTGAATATTTATTGGGCTGAGAGGAGAAAAGATATTATCACCTCATTTTAATCCCCACACCTAGTACTCTCTGAAGGCCTCCTGAAAACTTTCAGGAGGGCCAGCAGCAAGGTGATCAACTAGGAGGACAGCATAAGTCCTTAATGACAGCACAAGCTTTGAGCAAGTTGTACGCGGAGAGGGGCCATCCCTCCTTTCCTGTAGGTTGTCCAATAGCCACAGTAGACAGCAATTTTTTAATGCTTGCGTAGCTCCTTTTTAATAATTATATTAAGAGAAAAAACCTCTATTATTCTCTGAGAAGCCTCTTTAGTAGTGAGCCTGTGTTTTGACAGCTACTCCTACAGACATGATTTCATACTTAGAGTAGGATAAGGCACGTGTCTTCACCTATTTAGGCTTGACACGGGCAAAACAATATATTTAGCACAGACCTCATGGCAAGAGCAGAGTCTTTGCATCTTAGGAGGACAGGGAGAGAAAGAGGTTGAAGTGATGAGGCTGAAGTGCAAAGGAGGAGGAAAGATGCAAGAACAAAGATAGGAGAAGACTAGGGCAGTTGAAAATCAAAAGGAAGATAAGATCTATTTTTTTCCAGTGTAGGTTTTTAATATTCTTAAAAACTTTTGCTTTTGAACAACCTCTGCAAAGGCCCAAGCTACTCTCTGATTGTTCAAAGGTTAAGTACTGCTTCCCAAGGCTTCCTTTAATGTATACTGGGCTTTATTCCCAAATAAGCTTTTGAATATAGTGACACTTCAGACCTATTGAAATCCCAGTGTGGTCTCGCTTTTCATAGAACATATGCCAGAGATGAGCTCTTATTTGTCTCTGAAATTGCAGGCACTATTAGTACCCAAATTACTAAATCCTTAAATGTTGCAAAGCTTTTAACTTGTTGTAGGAAGTTTCACAGTTTCTATATAAATATTAGAAAAAGTATCCCCTTAATTTTTTGCCAGTTTTGCCAACTTAACTATGTCTTTCTTTGAGTGACTGAAATATGCAAGTATCTTGAGTGCTGAAACCTTTGTTTCGGTATCCTAAACACTAGGAGATGAGAAACAACAGGATCCAGCTGTTCTGCATCCAACCACTAAATGAAAGAGAAGGAAATGTTTTCTCTATTTTTTGTGTTTCTGGTAATGCCTCCCTCAAGACAAGTTCCCAATGGCTGCTGTAAAAGCTGAATTTTCCCCTCTGTATTCAATACCTGGCACAAGATCAACAGCAGTATGAAAGAAGAATAAGCCACTTTAAACAATAGGGGAATGTGATTTTGCCAAGGATCTGCTCCCTCTCCAGCTCTGCTGTTTATTGGCATGAAAAAGGGAATAGAGCACTTTTCAGCTGTACATATAGTATTGAGATGTCTAAAAGAATTATTAAAAAGCATGTGGGGTGGGGGGAGACCAAAGAGGAATCACGGAAGAGAAGTGGGAAGGGAGCATGCAAGGGGAGGATCCTGGCAATACATTTACAATCCAAGGCAGCCAGCTCGACGGAAACCTCAAACGCCTCGACACTGCTGTCTCCCTCCCTTTCAGGCAGTCCCTCTGCGGGGCTAGGTGCCTGTCTCCTCAGCAAGGTTTGAAAATTTCGACAGTATATTGGTCTACTGGATACTTCTTTAGTCTAGTATTTTGTCCTCAGTGCACCAGGCATTAACTGCCTGCCAAGGGAATGGCTTCATGACACGTTGAATTCTTTTTTCCTCCAAGAGATTTGAGACTTTACATGGCTAAAGCTCAGTGGATGTTCATTGCTCTTGAGCTTCCTCTGATACTGTACTATGTGGATTACAGTCCAGAAGAAACAGTAAGTAGGGTTGTCCACAGGAAAAGAGTAATGCTTAACCACAGATAGTTTCCTAAACATCTCAGCAATCTCCATTTCATTGAACACTTTTCTCTTTTCCACATCTTTGCACCTTTATTTACACCATATATTGTTTGAAATTCCTCCATCACTTCGAAATAAAACTCTTTCCTACCAAGACTGGTATGCTTTGTCAGTGATGTACTTGTAGCTATACCGAAGTGCATGGGATTACTCAGAGGAAGTAGAATACAACATATTTATAATCTTTGTAGTAACTGAGGCCCACACACCATAGGTGTTAACCTTTTTTCATATTTATTTCTTTTGAAGAAATTTCTGCTGTATTGTTCATCTGAGCCCTTAGGCATTTTTCTATCACGCTTTCTAGTTTATTTTGGAGAACCACTGATCAATATCAAATGGGAGTCAAGTGAAGGACATCTTATACCACTAATTGATGTAATTACATTAAATGGTTATTTTATGTCCTCCCCTTTTTAGTTATTTACCTTTCTGACTTTGACAACATACTAGTAGAAATATCACTTGCTCTGCCACATTTCGATCATTTTAATTATCACGGCATCTCAAAACATTTATTGACCTCTTTTGATGGAAGTGATAAAACATATAGTAAAAGATGATTCATTGTAAAGACCTAATGTCATAAAATTGCTGATCCAAAACAGTACAAGAGCTGGCACAGTAAGTCAGCGAGGAATGGTTATCCTGTCCCACACAAAATAAGCTCAAGGAAAGACTTTCTGTGTGGAAGCCAGGTTGCACACAGCCTGTTAACAACGCTCAGAAATCAAGTGTGGATGATTTTCCTCATGAATCTTTTGGAGGCATGGCCAGACCCCAAGAAATCCAAAGCGCAAAGGAGTTGCATGCCTTCACCTTAAGCTGTGGGTGAGGCAGATGAAAGTGCTCAGTACAGATTCCACAGGCATACACACATGCATGTGCACACGTACACACATACGTAATGCCTCTGACACTGTGCCCTTCCTGAATCAGTCTTTCCCTCCTTCTCGGTAACTTTTGAAGAAGTTTCACCCAATCCTAGAAAAGGGTTCCCAAGAAAGTCTCCTGTCCATCAACTCCCAGATTCAGTCTGGGGCTTGTTCCCTACTGCAGTGTCTTCTAAGCATCCTCACTGTTGTGCTGAGGTTGCAGGCTCCCTCCATGCTCTGTCCTCAGCACATGCTTGCCCATCTCTGACCTCTAGCATGGTTTTCAAGCATGAGAGTGTGCAAGCGCTCACAGGGAATATGCATTATGCCCCTTTCTCCTGGAGGATACTGTCTGACCCAAAGTACAATACAACCGTAGTAATTTAAACAGAATAAGCGATATCCAGGACATCTGCACTAATGGTGGAATAAACACAATGTTCTCTTATCCGTCCGAAAAGTCTAGTCCAGAACTCCATTGATCTGCCTGCCAGACACCGTCTTCTAATTATTAGTCTAAATGTAGTCAGATATGATTAGTTCTCATGACAACTCCTACCTGTAACAGTAGTTTTAATAGGTCTTTCCCTTCCTGGCATTTGCCTTTCTTGTGCTTTTATAGACAGCAGTCATATCCCTCCTTCGTTATTTTTCTGATCTAGTCAAGCCAAGTTCTTCTGGTCTAAGGCTCTAGATTCATTATGCTCCAATTCAGCAGAAATCATTGCAGGTTTTACAAGAGGCAAACAGCCCTCCTCCCTTTTCAGAGTGTGCATGCATTCATGTAGCCACACAATGAAACAAGTTGGAGAATGATCCAGGTTAAGACTAACCCTTAAGTGTATGTTCTGCAACAGTACAGACTTATTCCAGTTATTCATGCTAAAAACCCTCTCTGAAACTCTTGCTATAAAAATGAGTATTTCTTGAAAGTAGGTGACCGAAGATAAGCAGGATTTTAGATGCCTCCTGGGACTTAGACATAAACATAGTGCTGGAAATTGCTCATCAAAGACTACACTTGCTACTTCTTTATCTCTGTCTCACTAGCACAAGTTGAGACTTTCCAAATATTCAAAAATCAACTTTGTACTATAATGAAACCAAGACTACAAAAAAATTGTAGCCAGCTTTATACACAAAACACAAAATATAAATAAAAAAAAAAAGTCATCTGATTACTTGTTTATCTTCTTGTAAAACAAAGACAGAGGAAAATCCGAATGAGGACTACAAACTGGGTAGGCACTTTGATCACCAGGCTATTTGCTTGTCTGCATAAGTCCCTGAATTGCATGAGAAATTAAATCCTAACACTAAATCATATTTCCAAACAAATTTCCTCAGAACAAGCAGATTTGTGCAAACAGTTTAAAAAACCCATAAATGTATATTGGCAATGTTAACTGAAATACTTTCACCAATTTTTCTCCTGATATACACTGGAACCAGTACCTCCCCATTCACATTTTAATGGTTTATCTACTAATCCTTTCTGATCTAAGGTGTTTCCTGTCTTGAAAATGTCTAGGCTTCTCCAATCTTCTTCTGATTAATTAAAACAATTGTGCAATTTCTGGGCAACTAATGCTCCAATTCATCCTTCCTCCAAGTCATTTGAACACATATTTCATAACAGACTGGTAGTTCCTAATGCTCCGTTCTGGCACAACTCACTATTAAACTTTTTTTCTTCTGAAAAATTGGTTATTTATTTTTACTTAATTGTTTATCTTTTAACCACTTTTAATCCATGGCAGGATGTAACCTCTGACCACCGAAGTTCTTAACAGTGTCTTGTGAAGGCCTTCAGCCAGAGTCTTTTGTCTGCAATTTTAAACACATTATTCTCATCCATTCTCCTTCACCCACTACTACTTTCAACACTTTCAATGAGTTCCAGCAGGTTAAAAAAGCTTCGATTTACTCTTCAAAAATAGCTGGTATCTTATGCCATAGTCACCTTGGAGATTAAAAATTTGAATAGCTTCTCAATTTATTTCATAGTACTGCATTATTATTCACCAGGAGGCAATTTTTAGCAACAAGCTTATCTTAATAAACACATAAGGGCTAGCCTAATTCTACTAGGTACCTTCTTTGCAATCTAATGCAGACACACAAAAGTACTTTTAGAAAGTGATGTGCCCGTAACTGCGCAATGGATATTACAGATATTATCTTCAGTAATATTTTCACCTTGCCAATTAAACTGTGGATATTCACAATTAAAAAAAAAAAAAACAACCCACTACCAAAAAACACAGAGGCTGTAGCATCAGGTAAACTTATACAAATATTTTGAACCTTTCTGTGTTTTTCACTAAAGCCGTTTCCTCTGTCCTACATCTTTCTGTCATTAACATCGCAGGTGCCTCGGGAATTCCTAGGCTTGCAGATTGCAGCTGACCGAGATGGGTCATGCAAACATTTGTCAGTGTGATTAGACATGCACAGGTCCCACAGAAGAAACTCCTACGCATCCTGGTCATGGAAACATGCTTTTGCCCATGCAGCAGTGAGGCAGAAGGGCACGAGGGGGCAGGCTGGAAGAAAAACTTAACAAACTCATGACCGTCTCCTTGTCCTTGTCTGAGGAGCACAGATTGAAAGGGGTTGGCAAAAAGCAGCCTGAAGACACATTTAATTGTTCTGGTTCCCATAGTGGCCATAGTGTGCATAACCACATCTTTTAAAAAGCTCTCCAAAACATGCTAATTAATGGAGGTGCCATTTTGACTCATATGAGCCCGACTGAGTACACTCTGATTACCAAAGGCATCTCATAATGATAGAACTGTGGCACTGCAAGGCAAGCTGTTGCATCTTTGTTACACTTCACTGTTGTGTTGTATTGGGTTTTCTTTACCTGGACAGTAAGTAAAAAAAGGTATCCTTTCTTTGCAGAGACAGAGAGTTAGAAGAGGATTATTGTTTAAGTGGCAGCTCAAGGAAGGGGAAAGAGGCAAGAAGAATGGGGAAAATTGCTGCAGGTTCAAAGACAAGTCAAAAAGGAGAATAGCTGGGTGAAAGAATGTATGTCAACCAGGGTTTTGTACTGAGCAGTTTCTATAACTTTACATGATCATAGTGAGAGTTTCTAGAGTAGAAAAAGTACTTCAAGGAGAAAATGGTGGATATGGAAACACCTGAGATACAGAAGGATGTTTAAGTCAATTCTTTCTGAAATAAAGCTTTTCATAAAAACACTCTCCTTCAAATATAAGCCAGTACCAAATTGTTCCTTCTTCTGCCTAACTCAAAGAGGATATTGGTCTTCTGACAGTAATCCTTGCACTGCAGCTAGGCTGTGAGGATAAGGAAGGATCTTGTCCCTTGGGACACTTACAGCCACAAGAAGCTGATATTAGTAGTGGGTGTTCGTAGTAGTTTAGAGACTGCCCCGTGCTTCCTACAAAACCGGTGTATTAGTGTTGCCTTGTTCAGTTTTAATTACGTTACTTAGCTCCACCACTTCATGTTTAAAATAGCCGTGAATGAGGTGAGAAGAGAGACATTTTCCCTTATCACTCTGGCATGTCCTCTCCTGATCTCCTTTGTAACAGCCTTGACTTGTAATGATTCATTCACTTTCCTAATGTCTTCATAGCCTTAAGTACCTTGTATTTTCTCACTTGCTTTGATAATTTGTTCTTCAGATTTTCTCATCATCTCTTAATCTCTATTTTATATCCATCTTGAGCAGATGCTCTGTTCTGCTGGAACTGATGACAGTTTTTCTTTCAATAATTACTTTTACCTTTTTGCTTAAACTCCCTGAATTAAGCCTATTTTTTATATCACCCATTCAGGGGAAATGGAAATAAAGTCCAAACGTTCTTGGATTTTTCTATGGCAGTTTTATCTGTTTTCAGTGCCTCTTAAAGAATGTTAAACCTTCCTTCCCCCAGCTTCCATAGGACCACCATAGGACTGAACACAACTTTAACCTGCAGAGTTAAAATACAGGATGCCTCTTTCATGGTAGAATTTCATTACACTTGGCAGCTTTGCTGTCCTCATCTGGCATACAGAGCTGCAGCCCACCTACTAGTGTTATGGGGCATATTTCTTGTTGGTGTATTGAACTGTTTTATCTCCTGAGATAAGGATCTACAAATAATATATAATCACCACTTCAGTAGAATCCAAAGACCTCAGATAAGATTAAAATTTGCAATGTGGTCTACACTTTCAGTAAATTGTTACGACGCATTCCTTGATACAGAGAATGTTTAGTTGAGCGTGGATGAGACAGCCACAAGGGCAGGGGAGGACTGCCTTTAAAATGAAGCAGAAAATGGTTTTTATTCTAGTACTTTTCTCATGTTCATCACAAAACCACGTTTGCACTACATTGTAGCTTATGCAACCCCTGCAGCCTTTGGTGCTTACTACAGCAGCACAGAATAAAACAATCCAGTCAGATCCGGGACGGCTGCAGAATTTCAGAAATGAATGCTGAGGTGTGGCAAAAAATCCAGAAACTTTCACCACCAAAGGCTGGAGGTCTCTCCAGTGTCCACTCAGTGCAAATACCCAAGTACTGGGTGAAAGATGGATTGCCTGTAAATAAGAGAACAGGAAAAAATCAATGGCAGCAGGGACCTACACTGTTCTGCTGTCAGGTGCAAGGAGCCAGCCTACATCAAGTAAACTGGATATCTGGTTCACAAAGGAGTGCTGGCGCCTGGGCCCAGAGGTAAACAGAGGCCTGAATTAGACACCTGCTCTTCCTCACTGAGGTACTTACAGGTGGTGTGTGTGCTGGAGGAATGGGCTTTCCAAACGGATACCCATGAAAAAAAGAGCACGCCGACCAGGGCTCCCCTCAGCTAACCTGTAAGGATGTTGTCAGAACCAGAAGGACACCCATAAGACATGCAAGAAACCTGCAGCAAAGCCTGAAATTGAAGCCACTTATCTCAGGCTGGTTTCAAAATAACCACCCAGTCCATCCTCCCTGCTCGCCTTTCCACAGGAACCCACCTCAGCGTGGTGTCTCTCTGACAGAGGCTGAAGGACAAGCCCCAGTGATCTGGGACCAGGGTTTTTGGCCGAGGGAAGGGGCCTGACTTTGGACAGTGTGGGGCTGTCTGGGGCAGCTGGGCAGGACCCAGCACGGGAAAGGGATTTCGGCAGAAGCAGGGTGTGCTGTGGGTGCACAGGGGCTGTCGGAGAAGGTGGCACCCCAGCAGTGCGGGGAGGCACTCAGCAAAGGTCAGGGCCATCTTTCCCAGAGAATGGCCAGAGAGTATGAGGAGTGATGATTGCCAGCCAGGCTTCTGTAGCCTTTTTTTTCCTCAAACACCACTTCTAACTTTTCCTTCTACACCTGTTCTCCTTTCTTCAACTGCGGCAGTCCTGGACAAGAACATGAACAGATCACAGCACGCTTCTCCCTCCTTGGTCATTCAGCCAGAGCTCGTGAAACTTTCTATAAGGTCATCAACATAAAGGCAAGGAAACTCATATAGCACCCCATAAATGTCTTACAGGTAGCTGTACACTCTGCCAGAGCTGTGGCAAAGGGAATTCCCCCGCTACCTGCCCTCTCTGCGCAAAACTTACCTCAAAATACAGTTTCCAATTCACGGTCTGTTGTCCGTTTCTTCTGGTTCACGTGGTCTTTCTTGGGAATCTTTTTGAGGCTTTTCCTTATTGTCTTCATATGTACATTCTTCTGAAGATGGCATTTTGTTCTGATTTTCTGTATTCACAGATGGTGTTGCCTGTGTGTTTATAAATACACATAGAAGTATATCTATTTATATATGATCCTGATCCAAAGGAAACGGGCAATCAGACAGTACTGGGTATGATGGGTTCAAAAAATGGCAGCCAGCCAATCACAGAGCAGTATGAAAACAGGCGGGGAAAGATGGTGCCAAAAATGGTGGCTTCCACGTACATCATGGGCAGGAGCTCCCTGTTCTGATGTACTTCCAGGTATCCTGGAAAGGGCAGCTGGTCCTGGCAGCCAATTAGAGGCCAGCCTGCAAACACGTGGGTTATGATGTTTTACAAAATGGCAACCCCCAGGGGAAAGGCAGGGGGGCTGTAAATGGGACACATGGCTGGGAAGAGCAGGACTTCTGGGGTAAATGGGACACTGACAGCTGGCAGGGGCGGGACTTCCACCGGAAGTTTGGGGGCAGAGCATCCGCCACTTCTGGTCTCTTGTAATAGTTGTCCTTCTACGACTTGACCAGCTTATAATGAAGATTTGCTTTATTAATGGTAGCTGGAATAGGATTAAGATGTCATTAGCACCCTAAAAGAAACAAGAAAAAAAAGTAACATCTGCAAGGGAAAATTCCTACAGGAAGTAACAGATGTGATTCAAAAAGGCTTCTCTGAAAAGCATTAATTCTCTGAGAAGTTTTAATTATTTAGCACATTTCACTGTGTAGAAGCAAAACTCCCACAGATTTCTGAACCATAAGTAGCAGATTCAGATTACATTTGAAGGGATTTAATGCCAATGGAAGAGTGGACACATTTCTACAGAATAAGCTGTACGAAATGTCATTTGTGGAGGCATATCCAAAAGAGATCTAATTTAAGTACTGTACAAAAAACATGGAAAAATGCAGGTTTGTACAAAGAATAAATTCCAATTCATTCCCACAAATGCAATGATGAAATTCTCAGTGCTTACTACATTGAAAAGGGAACAGGACAAAGTGCTGATGATTACAGGAGAAAAAACACCTTCTGACAGAGATATGGAGTACATGACTGAAAAGGTGTTTTTATCTTGTTTTCATCTCTAATTTCACACTCATTGATTAACAAATTTACTTGTGCTTCATATGATATCATGCATTATTCAAGCAACTTCTTAAAATTTAACAAAAGCACAAGGAATGAGAGGAGAATGTCATAATACACAGAATTTTAAATCTTGTTAAACCAAAGTTATGCTTTAAAGAAAATATTTACTAAGTGTACCAACATAAACAAGCTGGTTTCCGCACAGCATGAAGCCTGGTTTTGTTTGCCTTGTTTACGTGAGTTTTTCCATGCCAGGAGCCCTGTGTGCAAAGCCGTACAGTAGCTGAATAACATGCTGCAAGTAAACGAATCATTACAGAAAGGAAAACACAATTCTTACTCATTAGGCCCACAATTCTTATTCATTAGTATATTCTTTCCCCCTGGTTAAGTAGTAAAAAGGAAGAGGGCTGGGGATTTTAAGAGAGGTACACGGGTTTTTGAAGTGCAGCAATTCTCGCAAAAAGGCTGCAAGGAGTTAAGAAGGAACGAGTGATCTCTGTGTGCAACCCCACACTTTAGTCTTTCATGCTTTCTGTGCAAGTGAAATTCTATATTCTGAAAAGATATAGATATGGCAATGTCAGGCTGGTACAGGACCTGAAGCACTGAATGCAGAGAAATTATAATAGCTTCCAGTCTCCTTTCCTGGAAATCTGCTGTATAATTAAGAGTTTTCCACTTGAGTGAAAACTCCTATCGTTCCATTCCTTTACTGACCTTTACTTTGCCCTAAATAATCTTGTTTATGCTGTTTGACTTCAAACCTGGTTACGTTTTTCCCTTATGGTTGCTTAAAGTTTTCTATTGAAACGGTTTCATTAAGACAAACAGAAAACCAAAAAAAAAAACCCACAACCACAACCAAATCTGAGCATTACTCCATCACAAAATGCTTTTTGTCTAGAGAACTTGATCACACCTGGCAATAGTGATAAGCGAGAGACAGCAGACTTCATGATAAATTCATAACAGATAGACTGAGATTACAGAGGGCTCCTGAGATTTACAGTCCCAACTAAAATGAAATCGTATTTGAGCTCTTGAGTCCCCAGAGAACCTTTCACAGCTATCACAATGTGGTATCACAATTATTGTGACTATGCCTATCACAACAAGAGAATCTCCTATTAGTCATTAGAAATAAGTACCCCAAAGTATGAATGCTTAACCAGAAAGGCCTTTTCTCTGACTCACAAGCCTGAGAATTTACTATTACAGAATTTATTAAACATGAGTGTAGACGCTGCAGTTTTAGATCCAAACTTTATCCTACAGCAAGAGGCTGAAGAAAGCTGTCAGCATGGCTACTGAAATTACACAACAGTATTTTTTCTCTGTCTGTGGGAGAGGGAGCATGATTAGCAGACAGACCTAGATTTGAAGGGTCTTTCTCACATAAACTTCTTTACCAGGTTGCCTTATGCTGACTGGATATGTAGGTGATACGTGGATTAGGCAGCAGACAGATCATCTATCTAAATGCCATCATGAAACAGCTGCCCTCTTCTTTTCTATCCTGTTAATGCTAATCTTCCAAATCTCAAGCAGGCACTGGTATTATTCCTAGAAAGACAATAATAAGAGCAATGGACCCAGCAGAACACTATGCAAAATGACATGTCACATTAGAGGAGCACTTTGTTTTCAGCTGAGGATTCAAAGTGTTGGAGGCAGCACATTTGGAACAAAACTCCTGGACTGAAACCTTGAGAGCTTCACAAATCACATTTTCTTTGCAAGCCAACACAGCATTTTTTTTCTAATTACCAAGCTGCTGATTTTAATGTAGAGTGGACCCTGTCAATAGGCTGGGATTAATGTTGTGGAGAGGCTGTAAGTACCCAACAGGAAATAGCATTCCCTCTGATAAAATCATTTTTATTACTTGTACCTGCACTTTTTGGTTCTAATGAGAAATCCCTGGCCCAGGAGAGTTTCTAAGCACTTGGGGAGATGTTATGTATTTATCTATAGTTTATTCATTATTATAATTACAATCGCTGTCTGGAACTGAAACATCATGTGCAGCGGGTTTTTTTCCCTCTCTTCTCTACAGCCAGATTTGCTGAACTTCTTGAACCTTGTGTGAAACCTTCTAATCCTATTTTGTATTGCTACCCAGCTGTGAGCCATTGCATCTCTGGAGTATGTGCATACATTTTATGTTTGTGTCTTACCATGTCTTTTCTGCTGACTTCTGTACACTGGAGACCATAGGGATACCAGCGCAGTTCCTTGTGTGGCTCACAAAACATAAAGAAAATAAGGTGCTATGAATAGGGAGTTACGTGACATGGGATCATCTGATGTTAAAATCTCTGATGTCTGGACACTTGTTATTAAAGACATATCAGCATTTCTAACTGTAGCCACAAAAAGTTCAAACTGTTTTGGTAGAAAGACATTTATAAGAATGTTGACTAAGTATTAGAACATGATTTCTTTTTCTTTTTATAATAAGTATGACATTCAAAATACCTAAAATCTAAAATAACATGGGTTTATATGAAGTCTTCGTGTTAGTCCATCAGATCCCTGGTTTAATCTCCACATTTTCTTTTCGTTGGCACAACTGAATAACGTGGTACAGGTTTTGCAGACACACATGTAACCCAACTACCTGGCCATGTTGTGAGCAATGGCTGGAAAAAGACACCTCCACTTTTTGAAGATGGGTATAGGCAGCCACATGATCAAATGCATGCATACATGGTTCCTATAAACTGGTGATGTGAAATGAGAATTCAGGGGTTTTATACTGCTACAGATCCAGCTGGTTACAGCTGTAATCAGAGCTTAAGGCTTTCCATATTTTATCCTCTAAGTATAATTTTACATGTTCACATCTGTAAAAGGCTGCTAACCCCTATTAAGAAGTTAGTAATCCATTTAAAATGCGTATAAAATACACTTGCAATATAAAAAGTGACCAGATGAATTTTTTCTTCCACTGTTTAACATCATTTTTTTAACATTTTGTCCTGGTTTCGGCTTGGATAGAGTT
>NW_009220253.1:57655-60651 GCF_000690835.1 Fulmarus glacialis | reverse complement strand
GAGAGCAGCGCTCCATGGCCTCCTGCGCCAACAGGCAGGATCGAAGCAGCCTCAGCGCTGCGCTGCCAAAATCCTCAGCCACAGTCGGTACACCCGTGTTTCGTAACGCTCCCCCTGTTCGGGGAAACAGAGCCTCTCCTTTACATCTGCTTCACGGAAGAGCTCTGCAGCCTTCCGCAGCTACAGACGTTTCCAGACCTACCCATACACTCTATCTGTCTATATATTTGTCCAAACGCACGGATGGCTGCATAGGCAGATATCTAAGTGGCAGCAGCAGCAGCGTGAGACCTAATGCGATCAGCTGAACGGATGCTCCTGTGTTTGTTTCTCGGTGCCTCTTCCCACTAGGGGCAGATCCCTCTGGAGCCGCTCCTCTGGAGACCCAGACCCCTTCCCAACAGGTCCAGAGGGTCCCGGGAAAGCGAGTCCCTGGCAGCCTCCCGGCACCAGCTCGGAGATTTCAGGCAGCAAATTGTTATTCTGGGCACAGGTGGATAGAAGTAAATTATTTATAAATGTGAGAGCTGAAAGGCAGTTTGCTCGGTGTCCTTAGGACTGCCTGCTTTGCTCTGCTGTCTTCACTGCACATACGGACTCCTTTCTGCTACTGGTTCACACGGAGATCGATCCATTTATAATTATTCTTAAAGCATCTGCATTTAAATGGGAGTAGGCTGCACGCTTGTAACTGCGTGTGGTTTTGAAGCACCCCATAGTCTTTGCATATTTAAATGAAACCTGTGGAGATTTGCCTCTTGGAGCCAAAATCGGATGCAGTTATGGGGACCCTCGTTTACTTCCTCTGCTGAGGAGTGCGGGTCAGTAATGTCAGACCGAACACCTGCCTGGCTGTGAGAAAGCAGTGCTCAGGGGTTTTCTTGGATCTGAGAGGAAAGAGGGAATTCGGATGCCACGCGGGGACTGATCCTGTTTCACTTCTGTATGCTGCACAGTACTTAGCCCCGCAGGTTTCAGTGATGCTGCATGCGTGGATCTCTCTCCATACAGCACACCCTGTGAGTGGGATCTGAACTGCCCACGTGATGCTAACACTGCTTAAATTACACTTGGCTTTTCCATCTCTGCACAGTTTAGGAGAAGAGGGACCTGGCTGTTTGTTTCAGATCTCTGCACACATGCTACCTAATTTCAAAATACTCTAGTTGTGAAGCAGACCTGGATTGCAACACACACAAAGACAGGAGCTATAGACTACAAAGATGGGAGCCATAGGCTAATCTTACTTGTTCGCCACCTTGCAAAAAATAGCGCAGTGATGCTGGAAAGGTTCAATCTTTAGCTGGTGCCAGCATCAAGGGATGAATTTTACCACCTTTGTGTTTGCATTGCCTTAGTTACATGTGTGTTTCTTGTCTTAGACGTAAGCAAACTGTGCTGTGCCTGGCCACTGGATTTGGCAGTTTACTTTTACATTCCTTTTTTGAAGGCTGTTTTGTCTTCTTGTGTTTTGCCTTAAAAGCAAACAAATACAGGAACTTCTGTTTCTGGCTACAGAATATGGGAAATAAATTGCAAAAAAATCCCCAAATAATTGCATGGGAAATAATGACCATAATTTGGTCATGGCAGACCAAAAAGAAGGACTTTGCATTTCTGCTCATTGCCTCTCAAGGGTCAGATCCTTGAACCCCCAAAACCGTTTTGCAAGCAGCTTTGGCCGGGCAGCGGTCAGGAAGCCTCAGCTGGGCGGGTGGCAGAGGCCCCTCGCCTCGGTGGCGAGCTGGTGCGGGTGCTATGCAGCGGCAGCAGAGCCTGGGCTACTGCCACCAGCACCTAGCACCTGGCAGCGCCTCTTCAAACGGCGACCACGGCGCTTTGCGCCTGGCCCCTTCACGTGCAGCATTTCCAGTCCTCCGTGTGTTTCCAAGGGGCGAGGGGGGCGGGCGAGGCAGGCACCGGCACTGGGGGGGATGGCTGGGACAGGGGGTCTCCTTCCAGCTCTGCCCCCGAAGCCCTGGCGACCATGGGCAAGCTGTGCACCTCCCAGCACCGTGCGCCTCGTCCTGCTCTTCGCGTCCCTTGCCATGTCCGGCTACATGCCGCAGTGCTGTGAGCGTGTACTTTGGGGCTCATGTGATAAAATTTAAAAGTATAAAATCATAATAACAATTGCAAATCCATTTAGCCACAAGATATGCATATCTTTGTCTATGAGAAAAAAAATGCAGTTGCTGGCAGAAGATCCTGCTTTGAACAAATTTGCAATAGTTGCAAATAGTTTTCATATACAGAAATCCAGGAAGGATTTCAAGCTATTACTGTATTCACATAAATCTGATGATCCTTCAGACCCAGTAAGATGTGAAAATGAACAGCTAAAATGCTTTTGCTCTTAACAAATGTTTTGTGGGACCTAATGTATTGATAGGGCTGCAATTGTACAGTGACTTTGTGAATTTTGATTAACGGAGAACCCTGAGACTTAGCAATGTAACATTCAAATTTTAAAATACTGATGGCTGGAGATACATTTTCACCCTGAGAAGTTGTGCATCTGTTAGGCTGCAACCCATCCAACCTTTATGTGTGCATACAGCTTTAAGGCTGCAAAAGTCTGAAATTAATTTAATTTTGCTGAAATTAAATTAATCAAATGTTTAATGTAATGACATTTTAAAATGTTATGCTGGGTTGGGGCCTAAATCAATAGAATTACAGGAATCTGCCCAGGTGAAGCAGTGGCAGGAAATGAAGCTCAGCATTATCAGCGAGAAAAACGATGCTGAAAATGTACCAAAGTCCCAATTCGCACGACAGCGTACCAGCAGCACAACACGTGCACCCATGACGTTGCATTGTTTGGTGCTGTAGCCATGAAAGCAAACCTCCCCGCCCCAACACCCGCACCAGCAAAGAAGCCCTTTCCCTGATGCACCAGGTATGAACTGAAGGGGTGGCTAACTCTGCCAGGAACCACCCGGTGCCGGCGGGAGCCGAGGCTGCGCTGGAGCGCTTCCCCGAGCAGGCTCGCC
>NW_009220253.1:35000-57159 GCF_000690835.1 Fulmarus glacialis | reverse complement strand
ACCGAGGGGGTTCTGGGCTGCAAACAGCAGTGTCATGTCGCTTTGTTCAAGACTCAAACCAGCACCATTTTGGGGGGATCAGCAAGGAAAATAAAGGAAGGGTAGGGTTGTATCCCAGGGGAGATGGCAACACTCCTGTCTCCTGAGATTATTGCAGCGGAGTATTTTGGGGTGGGGGTAGGAGGTGCTCTGTGTCCCCTGCTGATGCTGCATCACACTGTACTTAGCAATCGTGGGAGCGTGCCGTGGCGCCCTGGCCCCTCGGAGCGGGCATGGGCCGCGGCAGCGGCAGCACGCACGGTGCCCTGCTCCGCTCGGGCAGAGTTTCCTGTGTGGCTAGGAATCTGGAGTTTTTCTGTACACAAAGTTTGACTGATTAAATTTAACTTCGTTAAAGCATGCAAAAGACAGTTTTAAAGCTTGCTTTGTTATTTCAGTTTAGCTTGTCTAGTGAGACTAGATAAGAAGTCGGTAAACCCTTTGGACAGGGTGATGTTAATAATCACAGGGAGCTGTGAAATCTCAGTTCTGTGAAAATGGGAATTATAACGTAGTTTCAGTAAACAAAACGAGGCATTCATAAATTGAAGTAAGGTTGTCCACGTAAGATTTGCAAAGGCTTAATTAAGCCAGCTGAATTAAATTGATGTATACTTTTACAAGGCCACCAGATTAGATGCCATAGTAAAGTGCTTTCCTGTCAGCATAGTCAGCACTGGTAAGACCTGCATCACACTGAACAGTTTCTTTTTTTAAAAAAAAAGAGTTACTATTCTGTGATTAGATAATTAACAAGTCTCTAGTAGTACCATCTAGCAACTGACATTAATTTTGCTCTCTTCTTACCCAAGGGTAACAAGTTGGGATTAAATCCATGGTAGCTTTGGGGAGGCCATTTTAGGAAGTATGCTTTGTATCTCTTGCAAAATATCTATGTATCGAATCTGTGAAGTCTCCTTTACCTTTTGGTGTGCTGGTACTTCATTTTTTCTGTATGTTGCAATTATCTTTCATTCTACAGTGCTCGTGTCAGCTCTGTTTTGTTATTAATCTGCTATTACATAGAAAAAATAATAATCAATAGAGTGTTCCAGTTGAGAAAATAGGATGCCAAACTCTGCTTTTTCTGTGCCCTGATGTAAATTTGAAGTGATTCCCATAAAGGTAGTGGGAACCACTGCAGATCTGCACCTCTGTAAATGAGAGCAGGACCCTGCCTGGTAAACCTGGGAACATGGAGGTGGATGTCAAAAAACATGAAGCTGTTAAAAAAAAAAAATCAGGAGGTTAAATGTAATGAAAGGTTCTGTGAAAATGCTGCATTTTTTGGTAAATGGAAAGGCAGCTGAGATAATTGACCTCTGTATGGAAACTGTGATGTGAAAACTAGGGGTGGCCATAGGAATCTGAAGGTCTTTCGCAAATGCTCATCAAGAGCACTTTGGTTTTTCTAATCCAAGAATATTCAGCATACCAGTTCACCAACATCTGGATTTCAATTAAATCCTAAGAGGCAGTACTGTTTTTAGCATCTTATCCTGCCTGTGCATCTAGCCTAATACTTTATTTCACATGGCTTCAATAAAAAGTGAGTGAGGACTTTCTAGGACTAGGAATAGAGCTCTGACCGGAGAAAAATAACTGTAGAAACATTCTGAACTGGGAAAAGCATTTGAATTTTGACAAGGCAGCTGACTGAGGAGGGCCCGTTTCTGCTGTTGGTTATGCCAAATTCTACTCTCAAACATGGATGAAAAAGAGAAACGCGGCATTTTGTCTAAGACAGTGGCCATTGACTTGAGGGACCTGGGCTCAGTTCCTAGCTTTGCCATACACTCATCATGTGGACTTAAGGTATGGGGTCTAAAAGCCTTAACAGGGAGACTTCTGGTGCCTTTTACAGATTTCAAAGAGAGATGGAAGCCTAAATGCCCTTCACAGTCCTGGCCATAATCTCTCCACTCCCCAGTTTCCGTCTGGTTAATAATACTATTTTTCTCCCATTCCCTAGGGAATTTTTCCATCCCTCACAAGGAGCAGAGGTTGATCTTGCTGTGCGCACTCTGCCTCAAAGCTGCGAGATGATCACCTCTCTTTAATCCAGCCTTACTGGAGGGGGTGCTTGTCTTAATACCTTGTTCACGGTTGCAGTTTAAATGCCTTGAAGAGAAATATCTGTTTTGTGTTTGAAGTGCTAACAGAGTCTTGAGTACGGCAAAGCAAAGTCATCACTCTGAAGGGTGAGCACGGAAAAGCCTACCTGAAAAGCTTTAAGGTGATTGTGAGTAATGGGCCTTCAGCATCCATCTGCATTAGCTCTTGTGCCACCACCTTCCGCTCCCTCAAACGGGACTGCTGAGGATACCTGCTGTTCGGAAGGAGAGGTTAAAAATACGATGCGCAGTATGGGAAGAGGCATGAGTGCTGTTTATTACGAAGAATGATGTGTGAACATTGTTTCATGTGTTTTCAGACTCAGACCTACAGGACATTATTCTTGTTTCACTCGCACTATTTTCTCATCTGTGTCATCCCATTGTCTACAGAGAAATTGTACCTTGACAAGACCCATGTAAGTGCCTGTTGCAGCTCCTATTAAATTAAGAGGGAAATGGATCAGAGGATTGTAAATTCAAAGGACGATCTGATGTTTCACATGGCAAAAGTAGTGTAAGAATGAGCAAAGAAAAGGAAAACTAGGTAAAAAGCTGAGCAGGATGCAGACATGGAAGCACGATATCTAATGACACTAAGAGAAAAGGGGCAAAACGAGGAAAATAAAGCATGTATGCATTATGGTCACGTAAAATCGGTCATTTGATGGAATGAGTGGCAGCTGGAGGCATTCTGCATCAGGGTAAAATCCTGAGCACTTTCTTTCTCTGCTTCATTGTTGCACAAAATACAGTGCAGAAATTACGAAATGAGTGCCATTACTTTTAGAATCCTGTTGTAGGAGCACTTCTTGTGCTAAATGACTCAAACTTTCAGTCACTTCAGAAAATAGGCTCAATTGTGAAAGTAAGGATCAGTTGAGGAAAGTGACAGTTTTTGCTACTGTGGTTTCAAGAAGAAACATCCAAAAAACTGTGTCGTTTCATAAATGAATGTAATGTAGCAAATAGTTTTCTGGTCCTTTTTATTTAATAATCCTAAATACTCAGGGATTAGGCATTCCATGTAACGCCTACCTACAATTTTCAGTTATTTCATGAAATGACTGAGCAAAACAGCTGTTTAGTGCAGTGGTTGACAATGTCAGTCTTTTTCCGGAATGACTGCTTTCGTAACATAAATGCCGTATTATGCGTAAGCTAGGGAAAACTATCAGGTCTAATACAATTATTGGCAAAATTCCCAATGATTTCGGAGTGTCCAATATGTCAAGTGCCATGCACAGAGCATTTGTTGAAAATTGTGCAGATCAGTGAAGAATCTTACGCTCTTAAGACATCTCTCAGAATTTGCTTCAGCCGTGAAAAGAAAGGCAGATGCTAAAATGGTGCTAATCTGTATACCAATACTGTGTGATTTATAACAAGTGACGCTGTAGCATAGGGTGTTATGCTGTTGCATCTGATTCAGATAATGATGGAGTGTGGTTCAAAATGGTGGGAAGAGGTGCTGGAAGGTGCAGCACAAATCAGCCCATCTGGGTCTGGAGCCTCCAGCTCCAGAGTTTCCTCTTTCCTACTATCATTGCTGCTAAGGTGGGTCATCGTTTTGGAAGCAGCTGATATCACTTTGCACTTTTTGGGGGTCTGAAAGGACAGATGCTGTTCCCAATAACGAGTGCTTGAAGAAACAACCCCTTAAAAGATAAATGAACAAAACAGAAAGGGTAACATAGATGAGGGTCTCGAACACATTCCTAGTGTCTAAGTGGAAGTGAAATAACATTCAAAAATATAAGAGATGTAGTAAAGGAAAGCCAAGTTAATTTCCAAATTCAGAAGGGATTTGAAAGGTGAAGGTAGACTTTCAGCATAAATAAGGATTGCTGTAACTATAGCTGTTCCTATTGCTCAACTTCCAGTTTATTAGAGACTGAAGTATGCTGTGAAAAAGGAACAGGTAAATGTGATGAGTTTTGGTCAGGATGTTGCAGGCCTAAAGGTCATTAAGATTTTGTTTCTCACCTTTAACATAGCATCACATAAAATGGTAAGGGGAAGCTTCAAAATAACAAAAAGTGGCGATGGTTCTTTGCACTGTGTGTAATTAAGCTGTGCAGTTCCTTACTGCTTCAGTAATCATCACCTAGCGCTAGCACAGAAATGTGGGACTGGTATGATTCAACTGAAAATGGAAAAGGTTTGCGGAAAGCAGCTACTGTGTGCACATTTTGGGAATACGCTTGCTTTGAAGCGAGTGGGTGTGGGGGTTGTTCTAGCAAACTGGTGGGAGAGTGGGATTGTGTAGCACTTGTGCAGGGTTTTTTTCCCATTTCAAACATTGTGAACTTGTTGATGTTCCCTTACTTCAGGCGTACATTATGTTGTGTTACGGTTTTTGTCATGTTTCCTTTACACTCTTATAAGTTCCACAGATATTTAAATATTTTTTGAAGAAGTGCCAACTACACAGATGGCAATTGCACATACTGCTGCACAAGAAAGTATTGGTGGTGTGGTTAGCATCCCTGGGAAAAGAAATGCAACTGGTGGAACAAAAATTAGATGACGACATGGCTTTTCTGTATGATGACGAGGAACAAGACAGCTGAGTGTTGTCAGTGGACAGGAGAGGATTCAAGGGAATCAGCTGCAGGTACTGAGCAGAGTAGATAGGCATGTGAACATGAGTTCCGGGGTAGAATTTATTGTTACTTTTGCAGTAAAAATCAACATTTTGCTGATCTCTTCTGATCTTTGTGCTTGCAGCTTCATGCAAAAGCAACAAAATTGAGGGTTTTGAGCTGACCATTAAGAGATGATGGTGATGCAAAGGAATTGTTTCTAAGTGGCTGCTAAAGGTAAATTTGCTAAAAGCACCACTCAAAGATTCGGACCCAAAGAACATAGTAGCCCTTCTGGTCGGTAATGTATTGAGCATATTGCAATGTGTGTGCAGAAACGGTTTTATATACCTGTAATCTTTGAGGTGATTTGATTACGATTTGGGGAGTAACAACCTTAGTCATAAGAGATGGTCTCTGGTATAGCACTTCCACAGGACACAGCTATGATGCAAGTTACTGGGCATTTAATGGTCTGTAGTATAGGAAGCTGGACTAAATGGTCTCCATTCTTTTTGACCTCAAAATCTGTGCAACACTTCTGGTCACATCTCCTGTAGTCCTCTCTGTTCTGCCCAGGCGTTTCTGTTGGCTCGTGACGTCCACCTTCCCTTGCCTCAGTAAAAGTACTTTAACCTACTGGGGTGGCCACGAATCAGGGGAGCTGGGGGTGCAGAAGAGCTGCAACCCCCCTCCCCCGGTTTGTTCTGCGGTGTCTCTCCACCAGGGCCAGCAGTGCCGGCCATGCCCGAGCCTGGCAGGATCCACCACTGCTCCGCGGTGCGTGTCCGGGCCCCGGCCATGCTGCATCTCCGTGCTCAGCCCGCTGGTCCTGCTGTGGCCCAAGGAACGGAGCCAGGGAGCAATGGCAAAATGCGGAGCTTGGCTCATTGGGCGTCCTGGTCTTGAGTGCGTAGACACTAAGGTTTGTGAAGGTACACAGACTAGAAGAAAACAGCGTGTTTGCAATCATGCTGTGTAAAGTGGAGCGCTTCCTGCTATTCAAGTGCCTTCAAATGTAACTCGAATGTACATTCCTTCCTGGTATTGTGTGTCTAACTGTGGGATCCCTTTGTGCTGAGCTCAAGGGAGATGGACAGTCGTTGGCCAAATCAGCTTACTATCTTTGTCCTTCCTGAGTGTTTTTCAGCCTCAGAAAACACATTTAGCTTAAAATACTGGTATTTTTCTGAGTGGTGCCTTTTGATGTTCTTGACTGGTATTATCGTTTAAATGCAGCTGTCTGTTGAAGGAAGAAGGGCCAATGTACCTGCAGTTTCACCAGCACCTTGCGTCACTGCTGTCTTAATTAGGTTTGCAGTGGGTCCTGCACCACACCAAGCTCTTGAGATGTTGCCTCCCCCCCTCCCATTCAGACCCAGAGCTGAAGGGGTGCTTTATTGGAGCTGCTCAGCCAGACTGTGTGAAGGAATAATGTAGCTGATACGACCTTACATTGCAGTAATCACAAAGCAACACCAGCTAAAGTCTTCAATCAAATAAGTCTGCTTTTGTTTTCTGCTTGAAGGCTTGGTCTTTTGACAAGTGTAAAAAATGTCTTGTTCTTTATTTTTAGTGGACCATAATAAACCTGAGTAGATAGAAAGTCACCTGAGCCATAAACATTTGAACATCTCCAATGTCTGGCTATTTCATAAAATAGCAGCACCAGTGCCTCTCAGATACCTTCGTAGCCTCCCTTTCAGATTCTGTAGAGAAAAGCGAGGTTGTTAGAGCATTAGATCGGGGGGGTTGTCCCATGCTGGCTGAATCATTCATTATCAGGAACTGACAGCAACAATTAGTGAGCCCCGAACACCCAGCACAACGAAGATCACACTGATTCAGAATTTAAGTGAGAGTCCGGATACCGTACAGTGCTCTTTGCAAGCTGGCCTTGCAGTTAACACTCACCACCTTTTCTCAGCTTTGAAAGGAGAAATAGTTGAGTCATGGCAATTAGGCTGCTGTCTTCGGTGCCCATGAATTAGGTTATTGTCTGGCAGCACTGTCGAGTTGGCCAATTAGGTTTTCTCTGGCAAAAGCTGCCCCCTCCCTCCAGTTTTAAGTGCATCACAAACAACAAACATAGCAAACCGTCAAAGGTGAATCGAAAGAGTCAGGGACCCGAAAGAAGGACAAGGGCAACGTCGCAGTGAAATGTAGGAAGACGAATGATAGAGAAATAGTGAACTGGAGGTGCTAAGTTCATTTCTCTTGTAACATCGCAACAAGAAGGTGTTCAGCAATGCTCAAAGTGAGTTTCAAGACTTAAAAAACTGTTTGCACATTTGCCTGGTGGCACGCAAAGAGTGTGAAATATATCTATGTAAGGAAATAACAACCGTCCCATTAGTGATAGTTAACAGAATGAAATAGAGGAGTACAGCAAAACCTTTCTTTTCTCAGTTATCCACAACACAATTTTCCTGTGCACTCAGAAAGTCTGTGCAAGTAGTCAGCATCAGTGACAGGATGCTGAATTGTGTGGACAACTGGTTTATGTCCCCAGTCCTAATGTTGTACATGATGAATAGAGCAGATGTAGGTGGGCATTTTTGGTATTGGCACCCTCAGCAGTCTCGGATGACATTTAATCACTGTCGTTCTGCTGATACTTCAAGCGAGACATTTGAACCCAGACCTCCGCTCCAGACAGCTCGGGGGGCTTGGGGGTGCTGCCAGGGAGATGTTTGGGGCAGTGTGAGGCTGTGAAGTTTCGGGGCCAGATCTCTTCACCAAATGGGTGGAAATAAAACCCCTCAGCTCTTTGTACAGCTTGGATATAAGCTTAGATTTTTGCCAGCTCAACTCATAGCCTAAATTAAACACGTGCCTAATTCTCATTTAGAACAGTAATGGAGATAACGAAACAGCTCGTGGATTAGATAAGTGTAATGATATCCTTCTCTGGAGTTACTGGGATGAAACCCCGTGGAGCTCTGGACCCAGCCGGAGTCATGGGTTTTCAGGGGCCTTGAAACGTTAGGTCCCAGGAGGATTTATTTTCTTCTGTTAGCTCCCTGAGCCGTACAAAATCCTGCAAAACACTTCAGTGTGTCCAATGCATGTGAGAACTGTTAACTTTAATTTAGAGTTTTGTTTGCTGTTTCCCTTAGTTTTAGTAATATACATTAAATTATGCTCATAGTTACACCCACATAAAACTAGAGCTCTTCTGCTGCAGTTACTGGTTTATTTCAGATTTTCTTCTTCTCTCTGTTCCTCCATCAGATCTGTCAAGTGAAATGCATCAGTCGGTTTTCCATCCTCATTACTCTCACAGCTCCGGTTTGCTCCTGGAGCAGGGGCTGGGCGGTGGCCGCTCCCTGCACCTCGGGGTGTGCCCGCTCTCCGGACTGCCCGGCTGCACGAGCTCCCCCGGGCCATTTCCAGTGTTGGGGCTATAGCTATGGGGTTTGCCCCCAGCCCTTCCCTCCCCGAATTCGGAGGCGCTGCTGGCAGCCGAGCAGGGGCTCGGCTGTTGCTTGGTAACCGCAGCCACATTTCAAAAATGTACCCTTTTACAGCCAGCTTTCCAAACTAATGGCTTTGAAAGGAACAGTTGTTCTTTCAGGATCATTTTTATTTTGTTCTTTCTTAAAAAAAAAAAGGGAAAATAAAGAGTCTTTCAGCTCCAGCTTTGCTTTTCTTCTCCGCTCTCTTTCCTCGCATCTGGTCCCACAAAGGGGAGTAGTGTCACATGCCTGGGAGCAAAGCCCTTTCATCCTGCTCTCCTTAGGGCTTAGCCGTTATCATTTCTGAATTTCAGTCTGAGCGGAAGGAAACTGCGAGCGCTTCTCATAACGTCTGCGTTTGTCTTGCCTCTACTCTTTGCTGAGCATAGTTTTCTTCTTCTAAGAGTTATACATTTCACCCTTTTCAGCGACGATGGGTTGGTGTGGTAGGTAGGACTGGTGCCATAGAAGTGTTCAGTGTCTGTTCTCAGCTGTCATCGTGGTTTGCTGGATGTCCCTCTTGGACAAGTCACTTGCTCCTTCACGCCTTGCTCTACCATCTGCAGACCTGTCTCGGCGATCCTCACGCTGTGCCCGGTGCTCTGCGGGTGGCTGAGCTCCAGGCAGGTCAGCCGTGGTGTTTCCATCACAAACGTGGGGTGAGGTTGTCAGGTCCTGCTGGGGCTACACCTGGAAGAGTTGCATCAGTTGTAGACCACAGGCAAACAAAAAGCTTAACTGCCCTGAAACTAAACTGCTGCTGTTCACCTATTGGCAGCCTTCTTTAGCCTAATGGACAGCCATCTCAGCCCTGCGGGACACGCCTGTGTAAGTCCCTGCATCGTTGACTAGGTCAGCAGAATTACATGTAAACCTCCACAGGCATGATCAGTTGGCTTGGCTTTAATCTTCATGTTCCTGCCCATGTAGCACCTCGGTCATGGATGATGCAAGGGCTTTGGTCTAGTGGGAAGCTGAACAGCATTGCATGTCACTCACATTGCAATTATTCCCAAAGACACAGTACAGAACTGTTGTTAGTAATTCCAGTCTTAAGTTTTTGTATGGCATCAATACCAGGACATCTTCCACATACTTATTTTTACAATGCTGGTAATAAATACCAGGAAGATGATCACTCTATCCTGATCCCTTGATTAGCAAATTAGAAACTTTCCAAATTATACACATAAGGGCACAAATTCTCACACCCATTAAATTGCTGGGGATGGAGAAGTGGCTCTGCAAAATAATCAGAGTTCACTGGTGCAATGAAATATAAACCTTTATCATCAGAGCAGTGAGAAGGTCTGCGTGGTATTTTGACGCCAAGGCAGGTTTTTCAGGTTTTAATGATAGTTCCACAAGCTGTAATGTTCCTTGGCTGTCCAAATGGCACTCTTCTTACCTCTGAAAACATCAAAGGCTGTCGTTTTGCATTTCAGTCCAGCCTTTAGAACAGGATGTCACAGAGCAGCAGATGAGAAGGCCAGCCACATTACCAGCAAAAGAAAGTAGTAGTGAGGTATCTTTCTATGGTGCTAGCAGAATAATGTCTAATTGTTTTGGCCAAATTCAGAGAGAGACAAAGCAGGTTGTAAGCATCCTGATGACCTGCAAGTTGCTGCAGTACTCTGTGATAAGGTGTTAGCCGTGCAATCATATCGTATAGGATACCAAGACAATTTTGTCTTGGTCCCTTTTGCTGTAGACTCTCAAACATCAGTGGGTGAGCCCACGTAGGGATGGGGATGAGTCACGCAGATTCAATGCTGGGTGACTGTCCTGAGGAGGCTGGTGGAAGAGCCCAAGGTCATTTCTTGTGTATAGGACCATGCACCTTGCCAAGATGTACAAGTAGCAGTGGTTCCGGTGTCAGTGCTGTGCATCTGAGAGGGCTGCTGAGCGCAGATGCACAACCCCTTTCCAGCGGTACCCAGATCACTGACTGACTAGCGGCGGCAATGGTATGAAAAGTTAGGTCATCCCTTGTGTTTTAAATGACAGTACTAGGTCTTGGGCTCAGAGGTCAGTTCCACCAATCATACTAAAGCCATTTAGGGCATCTGAAGAGCTGCATTCAATTTGTGCCAACTCCATCTGTTTAAAAATTGAAATGACAGCATCTTAACAACACTAGATGGGGACTGTCACTTTTTATCTCACCACTGCTGTCCCATCACCTGGAAACACACACAGCTACAAAAGAAGAAATGGCTAGCAGTGCAGAGAACACGTCTCTGAGCCATATCCCAAATTTGTAGTGTCATAGCATATGCAACAAGCCAGGCCAAGATTAATTTGGTGCTGGAGCCAGGGATGCCTACCTTCATGAGTTCAGCCCACTGCTGGCACCGGAGATAAGGCTGACTTCAGATGTCTTTGTGCCTCCTAAATCTGAGCACCAAGGCAGGTTCTGAAGGATATCCATCATGGCTCAGGACTACCTGTGAGCTGTTTCAAGTGCCCGGAGCAGTCTTGGCTCTTCGGGGACCATTTCAGGGATGAGATGTGAGAGAGCACATCATGCCCCAGCTGTCCTGCAGGATGGTGGCCTCCCTTTGGAAACGCTGGGCTCAGTGCTCTGGCATTTGACTGAATCGTGGTGGATCAGGTTTCTGTCGTGTTAGTGAGCAACAGAGTTTATTTTCTGTTTATTGCCTTTCCTTTGCCCTGTTCCCCTCTTAGGAGATACTCTGCTAATGTGTTTGCTTGTGAAATCTGCCTGAGACTCTCAAAGAAGGTGAAGTGGGATGAGGGAAAAGAGATTTTCTAGAATAAATTGTAGGAGAAGAAACATTTCCTTGTAGTTTCCTGTCATTCTTTTTTTTTTTTTTTTGGACTTTGACTGTGATGAACAACAAATCTATAAAAAGTCTCTATGCATCAAAAAAATGCCAGTACATAAAACAAGAATGCTGTTCCATACCACAATTAAAAACAGTTATAATTCGAGCAACATCAATATTCTTTCGGGAGGTAGTGCTGCATTACAGAAGTAAGCACTACTCACACATTTGTAAACATCCGTCAGAATTATTTCCTGAGGCAAGGGAAAGTGACATCCAGCACAATCTCTTGACTGAATTTATCCTAATTTTTAGAGCTGTGTATGTAAAAAAAAAATGCTTACAGCAAATACCATCTCATGCTGTAATGCTTTGGTGGGAAGGAGTACTCACTTGGTCTTCACCTGTGCCAGGAACTGTGATTAACACCTTGTAGACCACCTCCCAAATGTATCTTTCTTCATCCACATCTGTTTTCGTGTCCCCTTTAGCTCCCATTGAAGTCCCCAAGCCCCTTCTCCGTTGGCCCTCTGTGGTTCTCCATCAGACCTGGCTGGGGTATGATTCTTGAGGTAGAGGTGGTCTTTACTTATGCCCCAAGCAGCACCACACCCGTATCTGAGATTATTATTCTTGATAATAATCATAATCATTATCATCATTTAGGTACCCTCACTTGGTTTTATATTACAGGGTGGGACAAAAGAATTGAAGATCTCTGAACCCTTGGCACCATTACTGAGTCATATTTCCACACCAATTAACATCTCTTCCAGAGCAGGCATTCGGGGCATCTGCTCATAGTCCACACTTCATAGCTACCTTTTGCTCACGTAAATACTAACCATGGTCAGTTGGGTGTGGAAAGAAAAATCTTAGCCTCTATTACTCATGTATTGCTGATGTCCTCGTGCCAACCAAGTATTCAGAATGTTTAAGAAGAATGAGACAAGAAAATTGCCCATCTTAGTTTTAGACTAGCAATTAAAAACATAGAGAGAAACAGGCTGTTTACACAGTGAAAGTATATGACACAGAAAGAGCCATAGAAGAAAGCTAGCTGGACAAGCTGGGCAATATATGAGCACTGTGATAGCTGGGTACAGAAACTGAAAAGCTGTGATGAAGAACATGGTGTGAAAACAGAGCTGGCAGAAATCACAGGAGAGGAGAGGAGTCAGTGCTAATAAATACTGCATTAATAGCAACTGAAGCTGCATGTATGCTCACCTCCTCTTTTAACAGCAAGTTCAGAACCGAGTGTTTGTTACCAGGTTTTGTTCTGCCTGTTTGCTTTTAATTTCTGATTCTCTGTTCCGGTTGGTTGCAACCATCTGAACCTTTGGATGCATTAATATTTTAGTAAGATGGGCAACAGGAGGCTGTGAAATGTCAGTCATTTCTGAAAAGCAAAAAGGATTTGGAAGTAAATGATGGGCAGGTGGTTGTCTTAATTCAGCATTATAACAGCAGAGATAACACTGACTCCCTCCTCTGTCTCCTCCCCTTCCCACACACACTTACACTGAAAGAAAAATAAGACACTTGCATTCATTGGCAAGCTGGTGATGTGCTCAAAAGGATCTTTATCCAGCCCGTAAACAGAGTCATGATTCCCTCCCCTACCCTTCCCCAAATTCTGGGTTGATGACTAGTTTCCCTTTGCTTCTCAGATGGATAAGGCTCTTCAAAACATAAGCATCGATGTAATAAATCAGAGAAAGAAAAAAGAAGTGCACACTCATGTATCTCAAAGGGCTTGCTCAAGGCACGCAAAAATGAAGTCAAATGGCATGCTACTCAAAGCTGGCATTTTCAGAAAACTGGAGTCAGACCTTCCAAGTCCACACTTAGTGTCCTTTTAGGAACTATTCATTCATCAGAGTATTTCATATAATCTGGCAGGAAATTATATTTACGATGCTTTTAGCTCCATTTGGGACATTTTTTTAATACTATTTCTGGGATGTAAATTATTTAAAAATCGTCAATTTAGTTCTTTACATGGAGAGATGAAGGCTTAACCAAAAAAGCTTTCCTGTTCATGGCACTCTTAAATTCTGTGGGAGATCTATGTATTTTTGCTTAATTGAACACCTAAAGAAAAAAAAGAGCTTGGCCTCATAGCACTTTTAGTAGAAGTAAATGTTAGATTTATTTAGCCCCACTGACTTTTGAAATACAACCACTAATAGCATCTGTTTAAATACTGTCCTCCAGAATGGATAAAACGTTTTATCACTAGGCATTAAATTCACTAACGGAGCATTTTATATACCTCTCTGTCCCTCGTACGGCTTTTCTGGTGGCTCCAACCGTGTATTCCCAAGTGATGAGTAAAGACGGGCTCCCCGTGTTTGCGGTGCCGCCACCCGGCTTCGGAGGGGAGGCAGCCCCGAGACCCCTTCCCTGCAGCAGGGGAGAGCCGGCAGAGGGGGTTCCTCCGCCCTCGGGGAAGCCCGGGTGGCCGGGGGACGGCTGGGGCTCAGGACAGAGCCCGGGAGCCCTCCCGCTCCACCCGCCCGTCCGGAGGCGGGGAGGTGCCCACGGCTTGCTCCGGCCCGGCGGGTGACAGCTTGGCCCTCGCTGCTGGCAGAGCAGAGGCTCCAGGACATCGGGGGAGCGGCTCCCGACCCCCGTGTTAGCCAGCTGGGCACGCCTAACCTTAGTGAATCATGCTTCTAGCTGTGGCACAGGGCAGTGCTTTGTGCTAGCTCTGTGCACGTTTCTTCCCCACAGCCAACCTGGTCTGGATGCCAGCAGGGCTTGTCCTGTGGTGTAACCGTCTGGTCACAGAAACTGATATTCTTCTTCCTTTGGTGGTGTTTTTGGTTGCATATGATTCTTTTGCCTTGGTAATTCTTTTAAATAAATAATGGGAGCAGTGTTTAAGAAATACTTGTGGCAGGGACATAGAAGACATAAACAACCTCAAAGACCAAAGCTAAATGTAATTGAAAAGTCTCCAAATTAAAGATGTCTGTATGGATACCATTTTCCTCTCTGAACAGTTCCAACCCCAAACTAATCCTCAGGAAGTGGGTATGGGATGGAGCCACAAAACTGACTGCTCCTACAAAAGGGACTGCTCTAATTGCACAAGAGAATTGCAGTGAATGGTTTTGACATTCTTTTAAATCCAAAATACATCTGTCATGAACAAGAGTGTGAGAACTTGCTAAATATTCATGAATCTGGGTTTTCTTTTGTTCCAGTTATGCATGGGGAGTATGGGATGTTTCCCCCCTGCCAATCATTGGCTGTCTGATCCCTGTCAGCGCAAATCTGAAGGCAGAAGGACACATTTCACGTCAAGGTGCTGTGCCTGATGCTAACCTCAAAATCAATATGTGAAAAGTTGGTGGTTGCAGGCGAGTGTCACTACAGATGCACTAGAGACACTGGGATACCCCACTGTAGTTAGCATTGATTCCCCTTTCATCTGGGGGCTTTGTTGTCTCTGAACTCATTAAATTGTGACCTGCATGTAAGACTTGCATTTATGCTCTGGAAAAGTCAGCGTATTTGCTATAGGTTATTATACTCCTGAGGCTGGAGTTGTTTAAATGCATGTGATGAGAGGACTGTTTAGAAATATTTCAAGTAAGAACTATAAAAGCAGGTTCCAAGGGTGCTTTTTTACAGCCAGAATCTGTTCTCTTGCCTAAATGTGACATACTAAAAAGGCAGCACTCTGTTTATAAAACCAGTGTGGAATCTCAATACCTGCAGTTGTTGTTCCTGATGAATAGGGGGTGGCAACAGCACTGATGGAGCTTACTTGGAGGTTGATTTGGCTCAGTTACTGCTTTCTTTAGGAGGAATTGACTCTTTTTTTTGTGCTGCATTGACTTCCAAGTGATGCTGGAAAACCCAGATCCAGCATAAGGTGCAATGCATCCAGCGGGGCTCTGCAGAATTCCACAGGAGTCTCTGACTGCATGCATCCAGTGAGTACTTCTCCGTGGCAGAGGCTCTCCTCAGACTAGGTATTTGGGAAGAAGCACTGCTTGAATATGGCTTGATGTAAATAGTTGTCTTTGTCCAAAAGGAGTGAGAAAAAAAGGTAATTTTCATCCAAGAATGGAGGTAAATAAACTCAGTTCTAAGACAAGAATCAACACACAACAAATCAACAAATCTTTGGTTTCAGTGTACGTTTAGACTGATTTATGATACCAAAAAATAGCGTGCTCTCTGTAACATGAAAGTCCTGAGTCACAAGTTATATCTGGCAAACGCTTTCATACAACTAGTCTCCTGGGTTGGACCCCTGTACAGCTGTGAGACCTCTCTCTCAGCTGTTGATTACCTGCAAGGTTGAGATGACTTGAATTTAGTTTGGTTTGACACCTTTGATATATTTAGTAGGGCAATGAGAACCAATGAGCTATCTGCTCTTCCTTGCCAGAATAAAATAATACTGTTGTACCAGCTAACAGGAACTCACGTTGCAAGAGAAAAGAGCTGGAAAGAACTGTTCCATGTGTGGTTGGCTACCTTCACCTGTAAACAGCTCTCCTAACAAAGAAAAAAGGCTGCAATTTAGGACTAATCCTAAAAAATAATGCATTGTTTGGAGACTTGCAAGCTTGATTTTCCAAGGCAGAATTCCCCAACGCATGGGGATACAGAACAATTCCTGTTCTCAAGTATATACCTGAAACCCTCTGTTTAGGGATGACATGGATTGTAAGAGGTGATGAGATCTTCTGATGGCTCTGTGCAAAGAGATAAATGTCTCCCCTATGTGCTGCCCAAAATTTAGAAGCTCTTCCACACTCTAAGACACCAGGTGAAATATGTATATTTTCAGACCACACTCTGCCTGGAAAAATACCCTCAAGTGTACACTGTAAATAAATACACAAACTGAAAACACGCCTGAATACGTCTAAAGATAGAATAGCACATATTGGCATTGTGGCAAGAAATTTATGGTCTACCCTGAGTATTTTAAATGATGCAGTGGACGGTGATAACCCTGAGAGTAGCTATGGTAACATGCAAAAAATTCCTTTGTAGACAAAAACATTTCTGCATTTTTATTGCCATCAGACCACTAATTAAAAGAAGGGATTGCAATAGAGAGGTCATGAGAATTTAACACAGTTTTCAGCTCTGGGTGAGGTTTGCTTCCACATTTGAAATGCAAAGAATTTGTGTGGTGGCTGTAGAACCAGTTCTGTGCAAAAGGTGGAAAAGTTGCGATGGAAAGCATCTCCCCTCTCTGCCCGTGGCATGATGCAGGTGCACTGCACCTCTCTGCTCTGCTCCATCAAAGCCTTCTTGTTTGCCTGCTGGTTATTCCCCTGGGACTCTGATCCTGACCGGGGCTACCTAGAGTGGTAGCAGAAGTTTGCAGTTCGTCATTTCTAGAGCATGGTTTGCGGGGCAGGCATGGGGGTATGTGTAGTCAAAGCACCTCACAGGTATTAGGTTGAAAGACGATGAGCGATAACTATAATCTGCCCAGGAAAAGAGACATGGAGATGTGGACAGGACGTCACCGCCGGCATTGCTGGAGCCCTGAGGCAGCAGGCTGGTACCAACACGGGCGAGAACCCCTGAGGAGCAGCTCGCGGATAGCCAATGTCCCACCCCGTTCCCTGCAGACAGTGGGGAGTCCCTGGAGCTGAGATTAACGCCTGATGTAGGGGAACAACACGTTGTTCCAAACCAAACCAAAACAGAACAAAACCAAAGGTGAGCCTGTGTATTCACACTGCTCTGGCCACTTTGGGAGCCGAGTAACCCTTAGAGTGGCCATTCTCGGAAAGGAGGCTGACCTGAGATTCTGCGGAGGTGAGCGCCTGTGTGGTGACCCCCGAGGCTGGGCCCTCTCGGCGGGCATCTCTCTGGAGCCACATCTGGCTGTGAGATGAGAGTGCTGAGTGTAGTAATGCAGGCATTAACTAAAACTCTAAATGATGGAACAAACATGGGAGCGTCCTTGTGATTTTCTTTAAGACAAAATTATTTCAGAATTCAGGGGATTTTAAAACTCATGGAATTTTGTTCCCTGTGTTTAAGGGGCACAGGGAATAAAAAAGGAATTAAAATGGGGAAAAAGAAAAAAGCACAACAGGATCATCGTAGAGCACAAGATGGTGATTAGACAGCTGAAAAGTCTCCCCCTAAAAATTAAAGTGATGTGAAAGTATAAATGACTTATGCAGAACCATTTCCTAATCCAAAATAAAAAGAAGCCCTTATTAAGAAATTAATCTTGTTGTCCTTACATGTGTTAGGTTCCTGGGATATGAATGTCCTGTGTCTTCATTACCCTCCTGAACATCTTTATGTATATTCTTAACTTTATCAACAGATGCAGATCCACTGAGACCATAATTGCACTGTGCTGTATTATTCTACCCTATTCTCCTTTATCCTCTTTTCCCCTCTCCTCACTTTTAACCCTGGGTATTATGTTATTCTAGGATGTTTTTTTTTTCTTTAGAAGTCCTCCAATTTGTTTCACTTGATGAATAAAGGACTCAAGCTTCCTTTTAAGCACTAATGGGGAATGTGCTTTGTTCTTAACATGAAAAATGCACTGAACATCCTTGTGCTGCGACTGGGCTGAGGATATTTACATGACTTATGGTTCTGTTCCTTTCTGTAGCTGCGGCACAAGTTTTGACCCTGTGTCAGCGAGAGAAAGCAACAGCTATTACACAAGCCAGTGCAATTTGAAATTAACCAAGTGAAGTTCAGTTTTTGTGGCAATTGTGGAGCAGGTTCGTTTGCTGATGTCAACAAGCACCACTCCGTTGACTGGCTGCGGTGGATCTTTGCTGATTCGTGTTAGCCATGTATCCTGTCCACCGTGCAGTGGCCTGGCGCTTTCCTGCAGGATGCTCTCACTCTGCCTCCAGCAAAGAAACAGCCTTTGTAGAAGCTAAAGTAATAGTTTCCAAAAATTACTGATACACAAAAACTGGACTATTTTAGTCTTGAGCTCAAATACTTGATCATTACTGCTTTTTTTGACTGCTGAGGCCACTTGAGATTGCCTGCTCATCACTGTGTGGCAGTTACCAGTGCTATCTAGACACACAGTTGATTTTAAAGTACAGATCCCATTTTCCCTGTGCCTCTGCTAAATATTCTGTTTTAAATTAGTTCTGAGTTGCAGAGCTGGTGCAGATTTACCTGTTAGATCTGGGATAGCTCCCCTTAGCGCTGTTCAGAGGGACATGAGTTCTGTCTCACATGACAGGAATGAAATTGCATAGAAAATATAACCCTGCAGTAACTGCACTAGCATTGCAAAATGTGTAAGAGAGGAAAGCGTTAATGTACCTGCATATGAAAAGTAAGACTATATCTGTGTCCGTGACCAGAGTCATCTTCCAGCTGAACACCCGTTCTGGACTACACAGAATCGTCAGCTGGCTTCACCTCCAGCAGCCGGGCTGGGAAGCACATAGCAGTGCAATAGGGACTGTTGCATCTCAGGGTATTTGATCTCACCATGGATGTTTTCCTGCTGTACAGGAGGCATGTGTACTGTGCCTGTTCTCAAACACTGACATGGGTAAAGAGGACGGTATTTCTACAACTCAATGGATGCAGCTCCAGAAGTAAAAATGTGAAGAAGATCTAGAACTAGTGTGCAGAACTGGGCTCATGTAAAATTAAAAACACCCCAAAATCTTACAGAGATCAAAAATAGTAATATTGATTTGTCATAATAATGTTATAAGTCTTAATGAGGAGCTGCCCTACAGACATGTGTTGTTGTAGCACAAGTTGAGTCATTGCTGCATTGCTGTGCGGACTGATTCATCGTCCATGGCATTGACACAGAAACGTTATCGGCAGATGGCAGGTTTTGGTATAGATTAAGCACCTTTGATGGAATTATGCCATTATTGCACTATCGCACATTTTGATGATATTCACTTCCACTGATACCTCAAACTCATGAGCTTAAATTTAGGTTAGTAGTGCTGGAATGCAGTGGCGGCTGAGTAGAGTGTAGATTTGCAACTATGCGGACCACAATAGGAAAGGAAATAATTCAGCAGCATTTCTTTTCCTACAGTTTTTACATTCTAACAGCAATTAGCTTAGGTTCTGATGGGATTTCTCTGTTCACGTGATGCCCGTCTACTTTGATCTAGATAAATTTCAATCTTCTTCGGTAACAATTTCTTCTTAAGTGCAGTTTGTTGGGTGAGCAAAGCACTGAGTGCAGAATGGGGATCCACCCTAAGACCAGTTGCTGCAAGTGCGGTTAAATTGGACACCAAAGAGGAATTCAGTTACAAATGAGGCTTGGGCCAATGCTATCCTGCACTTGTTACTATCCGACATTGATCTGAGCACTTCTGTGAGCAATTTTAGCTTGAGCAAGGTGTAACTGCATTGATCAAGTAACAGCAAGGGGGGGTTGCAAACAAATTGGGTTTGGTTAATGCCTGTGTCTTGGTGCAGCACCAGGGAATGCCCACGAATGCCGGTTTCTGCTGGTGAAACAGACCTAAAGTTTAAAATAAACATAAGGGCAATGCAACAAAGTTGCCTGCATAAGGCCAGGTATTTCAAACAGCTGACAAAATTCTTAAACAACCCCTAACTGGAGTGTTAATGGCTTGTATGTAAAGCTGTGCTTTCATTCAGGTGCAAAAATATGAATTAGCATATGTTGCAGATCAAAGTTGGAATAAGAACATTTGGGATCAACTGCAAAAAATCTTTTTCTTCTGTTTTCTACCCTAATCAGGAAACTGAACCAAACATAGTTCAGTCTTCTTTGGTCAAACAGTTCTTTCAGCCTGAAACTCAACTTTGTCAAAACCAACCTAGTGATATCAAAAACTGATTTGAGAATAGCATCTCTTCATCCTGATTCAGTTCCAACTACCCACTGCATCCAGGGATACTTGACTGTACCACTACTGATAGCATTTTCGCAGTCAAGATCAGAGATGTTAAAATCTCCTGGAATTATACAATTTCCTTTTTTTCCCTTTAATAGCATTGTGGCTCTTTCTCTGTCTTCCCGTACAACTCCTACTGACTACAGCTGACTCTCAGTATCACTGCATTCACACATCTTTCAGCATCTTAGTCCCTAATAATTTTGATTCAGTTTCTTCTGTTGCTAATTTTCTTTGTCTACAGATTGCAGAAAGCATTTTGCCAAACCTGGTCATGCCTGGGTGTGTGACCTGGAAGCCACCCCAATATGCTCCTCTTCCCTCTCCTCCCTGTCCCTTTACACCTGAGATGACCCTGGCAAACAACCTTTTTGTCTTACTTGCAAGACTTGCTCAGCTGAAATGGGTGTGATTTCCATGAGGGCATGGATCACCCTGGCTTGCCTCGGAGCTCAGCCTCTGCTCCACAAGTGCCAGGATGCCCGAGGAGGAGAGGCAACCACTGCCAGGGGATAAACCCCCTTCTACTTACCCAGGCTAGAAAATGAACATTGCTGTTTTGGTGGCACAGAAGTCAGCGTTGGAGGTTTTTTCGTTTATCTTGTTTTGGTTTGGGTTTTTTTTGGTGAAATTTGAAGCTGAACATCTTCATCTAAATTGGGGCTCTCAGAAACACTTTAATTAATTACACCTTGCTCATCAAGCTCTTCCTTTCAAATAGAAAATGATGAACGACTTCATTTCACTGCGTGAGCTATGAGGGCTCCCTGAGTTCGGCGTCGGTGTAGCTGGCAGGCGTCTGAAGAGCTTCTGACAGACCTGGTACTGTTAGCTCTCCCCATGTGCTCTGAAAGAGTAGTATGCACTTTGGTGCTTTTTGTGGGTCTGGGAGGCTTTTTTTACCTTGGATTCAAAACAGAAATTTCACACAGTAAGGCAATTTATTGTCCCCAGTCTTAGGCCAGTATTCATCAGGGGGCCAATTAAAATAGTGCAGTGCTTGTTAATATAATTCAAAGTAACTTTTCAGTTCAGTTTTGGTTTATTTAGTTATGCACGCTGGGACATACCCAGCATGTTTCAAAGGACCACGTGCATTGCACGGACCAGACATAGCTCAAGTTCTCTATCTGTTTAACCATGACTTACCAGGGCAGCTGAAGGGCAGTTTTACAGATTCTCCATGGAAATATTGATAAGTTAAGGAGAAATTAGCACAAGGCTTATCTATTGTTTATGTCCCACTTCACTCCTGGGTGCTGCAGTGGAATTTCAGTTAAAATGCTGTTCTGGTTCTTTGCAACTCTGATGGACGGTGTCTCTACATTAGTCATTATACTACATAATAAAACCATGACATGATTTACATACTTTGGTAAGTAAATGGACACACATTCATAGGTCTCATAAACTAGTGAAGCTCCAGTGATTTCACTCCTACAGTTAATGAGCTGCTGGAATTAATTACAAATTTGGTTGATGATATTCACCTATATATAGCTCTATTTAAACCTCTCCCCTCCAGAAAGTAAGCATGTGCTTACATTACTTGTCCTCAAGAAAACTCTGACCTGTGTTTTAATTTAGAGTACATGATTAAATCTTACTAATCTCAGTGGGGTCCTTTATTGAAAAGAGGTATTGTCTTTAGATATGCTTTAAGATGCATTCTTAAATGTGGGTGTCTATGTATGGTGATACTTTTGAAGTAACTGTGTAAGATCAGAAATTATGGAAATTTTCAAGAGGGAAACAATTTTTTTTAGGCCTACTGATCCATCTGCATTTGCCAGCTGTTTTTGGGGTGCTCCAATCCCTTCTGACCCAGAACAGGACCCTGGATGCACTCAATGGAGTTGCATTCTAAGTGCTGTGAAAAGGCTCTGCTGAGGCTTCCCAGCTAATTGCATTTGTCTGCAGGGGCTGGGGCTGAAGTGTCCTCTCCAAAGTCCCATTGCCGAGGCCTCTCCCAGCTTGTTGGTTGCCCAAGTGGGAGCACCTGGAGCCTGGGAGGGACCCCCCCGCCCCAGGCCAGGTGAAGAGGGGCTGGAGGTGGCCATGCCTAGCTCCTCTGTGGTGGGGTGGGAGTGTGGGGCATCCTGTGCAGAAGGCTCTGAGCTTGCCGAGAGCGGCTGCAAAGCTCCTGCTCTGGGGCAGGGAGGCTTGTTTTGCGTTATTCCTTAGTCTCCCAGGGAGTGATCCATTTTCCTCGAGGGTGGAGCAGAGAGAGAGGTGAGCTACATCTTCCTGCTAACGCTTTGCATGGCAATTCCTCGTGGTCTCTCA
>NW_009220253.1:0-30000 GCF_000690835.1 Fulmarus glacialis | reverse complement strand
AGCACTGTAATTGGTGCAAATGACACAGGACATGCTTGGAAGCACCTCAAGAGTTTAACTTCAGCTAATCTGACTCATAAAGAGCTGCAGGAGAGTCACATATCCTCACGCTTTTACTGCAGGATAAATTGCCTTTGTCCCTACTTCTCCTTGTTTAGCCAAGCCTGTTTCCAGTTCAGATCTCACCAGCTTCCTGATAAAACGGATGATCTTCATTGCCTGTCCTGCCTTCACTCCTCTGATTCCTCTCCATCCCCTTTCTCAGTCTCTCACTTATCTCTCAAACCTGTTTCTGTTTGTTCTCTGATGCCCTGGCATGTGCAAAGCACTTAACGCCATTATGAGACGTGGCATACTGCCGAAAACTTGTGGTCATCTGAAGCATGCCCTTCTCCCTATGCCAGGCCAGCTAAACCTGTTTCTTTCTGGATGCTTGTATTAGCTTTCCTGAAGGACCTGATTTTTGGAGGTGTCATAACCGCTCTGAGCAAAGAATTGCATTGCTGGGCTCTTAATCTTTGAGCCAGTTTGGAAATACATATTCCTGGGATAAACAGAAATGTAGAGGGCAGAAGTTCTTAAGCTAGTACTGCTAATTGTACATTGGTTACTTCCAAGTGCTGGGATGAAATGAAGCAAACCCTCCCAGATCCAACTGTACCTGTATTCCTGCGCCCCTGCAGAATCATGAAATGACCTTTAATGTGGTGTCAGGAGCCATCAGTTTGCAGCAAAGTACCATCCTCTGTTAATATATCTATAGCATTTTCTTTGAAATACTGATGAATTGGCACAGCGTTGTCTCACTGATGAAATTCATCAGCTAATTGGTCCCCAGATGAACGGCCTTCCCAACAAGGCAAAGCCTTTATCCTAGATAGCACTCTTAGAAAAACATTTTTTCTTGAAAAAATTATTTAAAAAATATACTTACTTTCCACTGTGCGTCCCCCTGGTAAATAGGGCATGATGTTGTTTAAATGCTCTTTGAAATTCTTGAGATAAGATCGTTAGTATATAAAAATGGTTTCTTAACAGAGGCAGCTTTTGTTGGAAAACCTTCATTGGTGGTAGATTGGGAGTAATTAAGTGCAATGTAATTTAATGACTCAAAACAACAAACAAGCTTTGGCATAGCTATTTATGAACACGCAGTTCTCCTGGGGAAACCTTCTAACTTGAAATGAGTGCAAAACATGCATTGTTTTCGGGGGTTGCCTCTATGCCGTGACAGGCAGACAGGAGGAGCTGCAATTCCTGAATTGCCGAGTTGCTTCAGTTCCGTGCAGAAGTGGTTCTCTGCCCCCGAGGTGCAAACCCCGCAGTGCTGTGCTGGCAGCTGCTGAGGTGGCTTCACGCGTTCACTTGTCCCACCGCGGTTGGTTTGATCCTGACCGTGCGGTTCCCGTTTGTCTCCCAGTCTGTAAGCTACCGGGGACAGTAACCTTGAGGTAGCTCTGGTTTTGCATATGGTTGTTGGTCTCAGTTGTTAATCTGAGTTCCTGTTGTCACTAGAATTCATATATATCCTCTCTGTGCACCTCCTAATCTTTATGCGCTGCTAAATACAAGAAGTGGAGTTTCTCGTGGCAAAACCGAATACAAACGAGAAATAGTCTTCACAAGCATTTATACAGAAAGTGAATCTCCACTGCGTGTGTTTTACTTCAGCTAAGTGATGTACAGTCATTCCTGTGGTGCTTTTTAGTACCTCTTAAAGACATATGAAGATCTGAAGTTAATTTTCATGCCTCTTCTATAGCTGCTTTATAATTAATTTCTCTGAACCAGTTTGTTTTTCTGCTGCCAAACACTTCAATGCTTATATGTAAATTATCAACATCTGAAGCATTCTTTCTTTAGAAGAGAATACAGGGCAATCATCAGATAAAAGTCGTTACATATTCAGAGCTATTCTGCTCCACTGATAATAAAACATTCTTAGGGGAAGGTGACCTTTTTACAACAGACTTATTAATGTCAGGACTTCAGAATTGTCTTTTCTCATTACAAGTCTTACCAAAAACATTAAAAAGAGTGAAGTTTATGATCTTCAAGATGTGTCAAAGCACAACTGTTAAAGACATTTTCACAGAATGTTATTTATATAACCCATTTTTTGTGTTTTATGTGGCAAGTATTGTGAGTCTTAACAGAACTCTACGTTCATGACTACTTTCTATTTCTGACCTTATTCTAGAAATTCCAGATAAGGTTTCCAACATTCATGTTTATAGGCTTGGAAATCTCCCCGGCTGCCTCTGTGGTGTGGTTGAGTTGGCCTCCAGATGAGGTGAACTCACCCAAACTGCTACACTCCCTTGAGGAGCAAGCGTTGGGGGACAGTTTTTAGGTGAGGACATACAGAATTATTCTGCCAAGGGAAAAAATGAAAACTCTATTGTATAAACTAGGTTTAAAAAAAAGCTGCTAGTACCAACTGTAAACATGGAAGAGGATGTTAACTTCCCCGGGGAAGGGTTAGACAGCTCTTTGAGAGGAATCCCATTAAAGCACCCATTACATTAAAAATATGCATGTGGGATGGCAGTCCTAAAGAAGCATAAATTTGAAGGCACAAGCTAGTAAGAAGAACAGAAAGATGTAGAATATAAAGCTGCAAGTTTAGTAAATTTTTTTTGAAAACTATATATTACCAGTATGCCTCCAATGTAACAGGGGGCTGGCTGGGAAGTGTATGAGAAAGGAGGGAGGATGGCCATCTCAAGGTTTAATGGTATCTACTGCACAGGAACTAATGGCTTGCTTGTCAAAAATGTACGGACACTAGCTAGGAGTGAAGATGCTGCAGGGACTGGGCATGGAGTCAGGAGTATTTTCCTAAGGGAATTCACCGTTTCTGAATGTGGAAGGGGATAGACATCCCAGCTGCTGACTGTGCTGAGCCCCTGTAGACCCACCTGACTTCACCTGGGAGTGTTCTTCACATTTAAACGTAAAGCTGGGGTGAGTTCGGTTTAGTACAAGATAGGTTTTGCATCCACCTCCTAGGAAGCAGGATCTCCATGCTGCTAAACCAGCATGGCAGCAGACACGTTTGGCTGCAATCTGAGACGAAAGCCAGCCGTTCTCAGTGCAAACAGGACACAGACACCTTTTGGTCGTCCTTTGACATTCAGTGGCACTGAGTGTTTCATCTTTGTGGCTCTGAATATGGCCGTGGCCCCCCAGGTTTTGAAGGCACACTCTCTGTCTCTCATCTCTAGCAGTGATCTATCACACGTGCGTTGCAGGGGTCTTTTATAAGAACTACCGTATATTTTTCATTGCTTTTACAGAGGAAGAACTGCAAGTTATCAGAAGGCCGCTGCTGCGGCTAATGTTCAGGAAGGGTATTAATATTAAGTACGTGTCCAGCTACAGGTATTTGAGCTTTGAAATCAGGTGCAACTCCATCATAGTTTCTTGCATGTTTTTAAGTAGAGGATGTGCTTGGGTACGCGCTGAATTGCTCTCTGTCTCGGGCAGAAGATGGATGATGTGTAGAGCCCTGTTGAGAGACGAGTATGTGAAAACAGACAGATTTCCTTGTCTTTAATTTCAGATTTTGAACTCAGCAGTTCTGGCCAGGCACTGTCACTAGTGTGTTACTTGCTTGACATGGGCCACTTCAGCCGGTAGCCTGGGCTGAAGTTCTGCAATAACAGCAGAATCGTGTTCTCATTGCTCGATACATGCTGGGAGCTTGTGTCTCCAGGATTGGTCTCAGTGAAGCCCAGAAAGCTCCAAGAAAGAGACGAGTACGCTTAGCAGCAATGAAAAGCTGATACAAAATGAGTTTGGTTAAGGGGGTGGTTTTTTATTATTTTTTATTTAAATGAACTAGTTTGTGAAACTGTTGTGAAAGTGGAGAAGATGATTTGAAACATTTTAACTGAAATGTGTGACAGGCTTTACTGAGGGAAGAAAAAGGCGGTAAAAGAGAAAACTGGGACTTAATTTCCTAAATTTATCTTTGAAAACATTCATAAGATTGAAAGGTGAGCCCATTTATCCAGTGAGTTACAGTGATATATGCAAGTGACAACTTGATAGGTCTCTGTCGTCAAATATTCCTGTACACATGAGGAGAACATCAACTCCTTCAAATGTGAAAACATTTTTGTGCTGTTCTGAATTTGTGCACCAAGCTGGGGGTAGGTCTATTATAATGCTAGTCCCAAATTTCCCTCTGCTTTTTCTGATTTCCACCCTGCCCTAGCATGGCCAGTGATGCTCATTCCTGAGCTGCTGTGACACCAGGAATTCCGCCCCATATGCCTGCACCTTGGCATCTTTCCAAAATTCAGTTTTAAAGAAACTGAAATTATTCCTCCTACTGGAATCATGATTCATGCAATGATAGCATTAATATTAATACAATAATCGAACTTTAATTTCACTTGCTAGGTAACCTATCATCCCCACAGAGCAAACTGGACTCGAGCCAGAACAACTGAAAATGGAGAAAACTTCATGTGAAAAAGGAAATATTAAGAGGGGGGGAACATCAGTCGAGTACCAGTTTCTGCAGAACCATCCTCTGGGCTCAGCTAAAAGCTGAGATCTTCCTTTTTTCAGTGTTCCCTTTCTGTCTTTTCTCCAGTCCCAAGCTCTCTTGCCCGAGACCCGAGCCTCTCCTTCTCTGTGCCGGACGCTAATCGTGGGCAGCACTGCTGCAAAGGGCTTGCAGGCAAGATTTATAGCAGAGCTGTTTCTTGGCTTTGTGGCTTTTCAAATCTCCTGCCACTCAGTATTCAAAAGGTAATGGTCGTAAAGAAAAACAAAGTAAATATAACCCGTGAAGTTCATTCGGCTATATGGGTGACATCTGTAAGGTTTTTCTGCTTGAAATGTGGGTTGGTAAGAGTCTGAGTCTCAAAAGGTCAAACGGATTTCTCAGTTCAAGCAGTTTTCATGTCAGACACGTTCAGCTACTGCTGCGCTCGTGTCGCCTCTCGTGAGCGCTGTGGCTTAAGCCCTCGCAGCCGCTGGTGCTGCCAGCGACGGGGGAGGCTCGTGTTTTCGCTAACCGGGGTTTTGGGCCACAGGCTTGGGGCTGGAAGGTGCCGTTGCTCAAGCGGCGAGCGCTGCTCGGTTGGGTCCAGCGCGGTGCTGGGCACCTGGCGCAGGGGGTCTGAGCCGCCCCCGCTCCCCGGCCGGCACGTGGAGCTGCAGCAACCGGCAGCGCCGGAGCCGCTCCTCACCCGCAGCGCTCGTCATCCCATCACTGGCAGAAAGGGCCATGTTCCGCTCTGTTCAAGTTCTGTTGAAATAAAGAATTAAGAAGAAATAGTTAAAGAAAAAATCTGATTTTTTTTTTTTCTTTTTTCTGCACACTTTTGAAGAAGACTGATTCAGTGTTTTTCTTCTGGCAAACTATTTTGTCAGAGAAATCCCGGAGAGCTCCATTTCTGCCATTTGAAGGTTATCTAATGGATTTCAGTATGGCCAGTTTAGAAAGACAAGTCTTGATGTGCAGAGAGCTGGGATTAACAGAAGAGAGGAAAATTACTTATTTTGATAGCTCTTTAGATAAAAAAGTAAGTGCATTTAAAAGAGGCAAGCCCATGTAAAGTGTTTCCATTGTACTGGTTTTTTCATTAAGCATTATCTTGAGAAGCCTGAAGAAGTCTGTTTATCTAGGAAATGAGATTCTGTTTTGGTAGATGATGCAAGTAGAGGTTGGGAAAGGGTATCGGAGCCAGCTGGTGCAGAAGGAAAAAAGAAAAGAGGTCATTCGTTATAATTTTTCCTCATGGTTGCCAGCAAAACAGAGGAAGGAACATGTCCTCTGGGATTTCCCAGCTGGCAAGAACATCCTTACAGGCTGACTTCCAAACAACCAGCAAATGGGGGAGGAAAAAAAAAAAAAAAAAAAAAAATCACTAGAGACCTACATCTTTGTGGATTATATCAGCGTGTTGGCTAGCACCCTGGTTGTTTTAATCTGAAGAGTTGCATGATGATGTGAAGTAGACAAAAAATAAGATCCCCAACTCTAGGAACATACCCGAATTGCTGTTAATTTTGTTTTTCAGGGCTCATCAGTGTTTCTCTGCCTTTTCTGTCTCTGCCTTGCTCTGCTTTCCTCCTCCTAAAAACCAGTTCTGCCTTTTGGGCCCATGTGATCCCTGTGCAGAGCACGGCAATGGCCGCGGAGAGACTCCTGGCAGGTCTGTCACGGTCAGCAGGATGTTTTTTCATTTTCCAGACATCAGCTACCTCATTTTCCACTGACTGTAATTTCCTTCATGTCTCTTTAATTAGCTCACCTAATGCATTGGCTGCAAACAGCGACCCAGTCTGCTCTTTCTTCTTTTCGCATACCGATGCATCATCCGCTGTGACTACTAATTTATGCAGATCCAGCTGTCCTGCTCCCCTGTCTTTCTACTCGCTTGCTTGTTTATCCACCTGAGGTTTGCTACTGCAGAATGGGAAGCCTTCTGACAACAGGGCTACCTTCCCGTGCTCGCCGCGGAATACACATGTTGAGCAGGACCTGGACCCTGTGCAAGTACGTTTCTGGATCAAAAGTTGCCTAAGGGCAAGAACTGTCTCTGTGACATTTATTTGTACAAAAGGCAGTTCAGGCCAGTCTCCGTCACTCTTCAGAGTCTTCTGGTGCTCCTGCAGAATTACTATTAAATGATCCTCATTTAGTTGTTTCTTGGGAACCTTGACCTTGCCTGGATGTGGAGATCAGCAGGCGCTCGGCAATTTTCACTCAGATTTATTGCTCCTGCAAACAAATGAAATCATGTCAAACTCTCCTCTCTCTCTTGTGCCATCATGTAGTTGATTAGCTTTATGGGCAGCTGTCAATTTAAGGCGGACTGTTTTGTGCTAATCATCAGCAGATCTCACGTGATTTTTTCCAAGTGTTGTTAGCCTGGTCGCACCATGTGGTCACAGCATGGACATCATGTCGTCTCCTAAGTCAGAAAGGAGGTCCCACAGCGTGTGCAAATCTACCATCGAGTGAGAATCCAGAGACCTTACTCCCATAGACCGTTCTCGGGGATGTTCTCCTTCCAAGCAATCCTCGTGGGCTCTGCTTAATTACCTCTTAGCTCCCCAAGGGTTTCCCTGTTCTGCTCTGATTTAGTGTCTCCATGGCTCTGCCACAACTGGAACTCACAGGTCTCATTTGCTAGGTCTAATCTATATTTTTCCTTAAACATATGATGTGTGTTTTATCACTGCAGGCACAAGGTCATGAGTAGTCACTCCAAGCCCACTGTCACCCTCGGGCAGTTAGTTGCTGTGGTACCTGATCTCAGCTGAGTGCCAGTACTTAATTGCAAATCCTAATCCTGTTTATAAGATCTAGTCTGAAGAAGTGAGAAAAGCTTGCAGAAATTTATTTGATTAAAAAAAAAAAAATTCATTTTAATGTCTTAAAATTTTGAAATTCAAATTAAAGCAGGAAGGGGGATTAAATCCACTTACTCTGGGAAGTATCCTTTTTGTTTGTTTGTTTGTTTCACTTCATTTGGAAGGTTTTCTTTCAAGGCATCGTCCAGGAGCACTGAAGTCAATGAAAATTTTGCTGTTGACTTCAGCTGCAGCAAGATGATACCCTTGAGGCAAATTTGGGTTATGCAGGGCTGGAATACAGAACAGGGCTGCTGTAGCGTGCACGTCCTGCTCAATAGCTGGGGGAGGAGTGGAATCACTGGACCTGGAGGGGTTTTGAAGAGCCTGCGTGTTGTGCAGTTTTTAGGCAGATGGACGCATCCTTCTCCCTGTCAAAGAGGAGTAACTCTACTGAAATCGGTGGTGCTGAAGCAGTTTTTTCCCCCCCCCCCCCCGCCACTCCTGCTGCATCACCAGTGCTGAACGTATCACACCTCCGCTTGCAGGAGAGTATCTGTGTTATCTGAAATGAAAAGCTCACCGTCCTGCTGGGTGAGCCGTTTAAATCGCTGAGCTTAAGTGATTCTTGTTAATCCTCCGATCGCGGTGTTTGTCTTGCAATGATAAATGATGATAAAGTGAGCTGCAGTGCTCGGCCTGCGGTGAGACCCGGGTAAGCCATGGCGAGTTTCCTTAAGCCACAGTGCACCGCTTTAAGAAACAGCCTCGTGTTGCCCCCCGGGACGAGGCGGGGGGCACGTAAGCCCTTGGGATTCCTTCTAGAGAAAACGGCCGCGTGCAGTGCAGGCATGCCCCCGCGCCGTGCAGCTCTCGAGCCCTGCCGAGAACCAGATCTGCAGGGTCTCGCTTGCTGGGACTGCTTTCTCTTGAAATAAAGCCTTGGTGAAGAAGCATGATGAAATGGTGCCTGATAAATAATAACAATAATAGGTATATTTGATTTTTGCTTTCTGCTGGTAAGTGCAGCTGACGGCAAGTTGAGAAGTCTCTCTTTGCACAGACATATCGGCACCAATATGCTCCAGTCTCCTCCGCTCCGCTCTCATCCGTTCAGGATGCTCCCCCAGCTGAATCGCGCCGCTGACCCTTTGGAGCCCTCAGCAAAGTCACCTCCACGGTCTGAGTCGAGGTAATTTGCAACTCAGGAAAACTTGACATTTTAGACTCTGCCGCTTCAGAAAACACGTGTGGCTGGATCGTGGGGTGGAGCGGTGCAGCCCCGGCGCTGGAATTTCAGCGGAGCCATCTGCCCTTGCAGAACTTGCACACCACTAGGAAGGGGAACCGCCCACCTTCTGGGCTTTGCAGCGGGGAAGCAACACTGTGCTTTGTATTGCTGAGTTTTTCTTAGTGTATGGGCAAAAGTCTTGCTGGATAAACCGTTAGTCTGGGGTTTCAAAGGAGCTTGGAGTTAGATATCCAGCTCCTCTTGCTCTGCTTTTTCAAAGGTGAAAAGAGAAATTAATCACAAATGCACGAGAGGAGGGAGCGCTACAGCAAGTGACAGCTTTGAACATGATGCTTAGTGGAGCTAAACGAGCTGTTGCCTTCAAAAACTGACTGAGAGTTGGGGGAGATGGTAAACTTATGCTTGGGCAGTGAGAAAGGCAAGCCTCTGTTGACCCTTCCTTCCAGCCCGCACTGATCTGCACGGGTGAGGGACTTCTTCCTCCCCAGTGCTGGCAAAGCTGTCCCAAAGCAGACCTTGAGTGTCTGTGGGAGTTGGAGGCCTGTACAAACATGACACAAAAGAGACATCACTAACCTTTACCAGAAAGTAGACTTTTTTCTTCCCTTTGCATCTTCTGGCTTTCCTGAGAGCGTTGTCGACATTTCTTAAGAATAGTTCTCCAAAAGGCTCTTCCATTTCAGTGATATAGGCTATATGGAGTCCACTGTACAGTCTTTATTAATTGGAGTTATCTTTATCTTATGGGAGAACACCATTGCCTGGGCATCTGTATCAGTATTGCATCCCTCGGTGTGGCATCTGCACTTAAAACTGATCCATGTAGTTTGTCTGCCATAGGAAATAATTTTAATTGTAACTATATAATGTAGTTCCACAATCCACCACATTTTGTAAAGGTGTCTGCATGGTTTTGATCCCACAGCAGCCCCAAATACTGCCAAATACTCCCAAAAAACACCAAACAAACAAAAAAACCAGCTCAAAACCAACTGCAAAACCCACCCAACCCGCAGCCTGCAGCCGGGTAGTTGTGTGAGACTTCTGGCTGGCAGAAGACGCTGCGTGCCGCAATGGGTGTTGTTGCTGAGGTCCCTCTCACCGGAGAGCTCGGGTGCGTGCGATGGACTCGTTCAGCCCCTCAGCTCCGTACCTGAGGATGCACACAGTGTGCCTCCTCCAAGACCAGGCGTCTGCCCTCCGCAGCAAGACGTCTGGAGGGCTCCCCGAGCTCTCGGGCGCGCTGCGGGTCTCTTACCCTTGTGAACACGAAGAGCGTGGCAGTGCTGCCAGAGCACGCGCGTGGCTTCAGCACCAGTTCTTACCTTCGTGCTGCAAACCAAAGCTGCTGGAGCCGTAGGAGGGAACGAGGTCAAAGGCAGAAATCGCTGTTAAGCACACAAATTTTGCTGACTTTCAATGGGCGTACCTCTTGTGCTTTCAAAAAAAAAAAAGGACCGTGATTAAAGCAATCACAACAGAGAGTAAGCCAGGACTTTGTAATTGTAGGGAGCCTTGACGTTGTCTTCTGAATATGTTGAGGGCAAATTATCCATGGCAAATTACTTTGATCACTGCCTCCATTATTTGGTCTTAATCCTAACTTGATACCTTAGGCTAGATGATAAAATTCTCCCATTGCAAACAGATTATACTTTTTTTTTTTTCCTGCCCCCCTGAGGGTTTCAGTCATTCTTGCCGATATGATTTCTTGGAGGTAGGCTTCTGCTTTTTTCCTTCTTCCAAACTATGTATTTTTCACGGTTCCGATTTTTCTGCAGCTATTTTTTTTCCTTTGAAAGAAAGTAGAAATCAGACCTAAATAATCTGCTTGATTTTTATCTGCTGGAACAGAACCCATCGTTCAGATCTGTTACCTTTTACACAACAGAGATAAATTAATTACAGGGCTTTCCCCTGACATCCAGACTCTTGACTGCAAATGTTCACATAAAAGACGAATGACAATGAGATTCTCATTACAGCTTGATGAATTAGCCTTTTCACTTCAGTTACAGCAAAGTCTGCTTCATGGTCAACAGTCTTGTTTAGGCCCAGCCATTCTTCTTCTCTCTTTGAATTCAAATGAAACATTTGCTGTCAAACTACTTCCCTTGATGCAATCCATTATTTTGCACTGCCCATTAGAATTTTTCACTTTTCCAGGGAATTTGCCACACTGGTTTGCCAGGAAAAATGTTACTCAGCAACAGCATCTTCCTCGTTTTCTTTCGTGCAGCGTGTTGCAAACCTAAGGCTGCCTTGAGAAGTGGAAGCTTTCTATAAAAGAGAGAACGGACCAGAAGACCGTTGCCTCTGCAATCCCGGGCATGATCCTCTCAATCGGGGTAAGCCACGCTGCTTCCCCACGGACTTTGGTGCTCAGAAGACAAAGCAGGCGAGCTGGGGCGGGAGGGGAGGCGGCACCGTGTCCCCCCGGCCGCGGCAGTGCTCCCGAGGCCCAGGGGTCTCCGTGTTGGGGGCGACGCTCTTGGGCCGTCAGCCCCGTCCCACGTCTGCTCGCTCCACTGCTGGTGGTGGGGTTTGGAAGGCTTGCAAGTGAGGCTGAGCCATGGGGCCTTCAGCTCTACCAAGGTAAAGACAGACGTTCCGAAATCCCGCTCATTTTAATGCAGTGTGTCTCTCTCCTCTTCCCTTCACCGGCTTCAGGACCCCACGTCCCTGTTGTGCTTCCTGCCTTTGCTCCTGCACAGTAATGTTCTCATTCTACTGCTATCTTTTTTTTTTTTTTTTTTTTAAGTAGCAGAAGCTTAAAATAACATAAATATTTTATTTCGCTGGAGTGGATGTTGTGATACAAAAGCTAGAAAGGAAGGAAAACCAATTATCCTCCGCTAAAGCGAAGCGGGTAACAACTGTTGCTAACAGTCTTTCGGGTTCTCCTGACGAAGACGAGGGGACACGTCTTCTGCGCGTCCCGGCCCGACCAGGCTGCAGGAGGAAAGTGCAACTTCTGTCTGTCTCTTTGAGGCTCTGGGACTGTGATTCCGATGCAATACGTGGCACATCGTGACGCTTTCATCTTCGGGTGGATGTGGAGTAAGGCAGTGGGATTTCAAGGGTAGGAAGGCTGCGTGCACTGGCATTTGCCCGTCTGCAGCCTGGTGCTGGAGAGGGCTTATGGCTGAGGGTTTGTCGGTGTAACGGTTTGCTTCTCTGTGAACAACTGAGCACAGAGGTCTGTAGCGTGAAAATGAACATGCCTGAAACTGTTCACCTCTCTGAGTGCAGACTTCACTGTACAGAGAAATTACAGCAGTGCAAATACCTAAATGATGTCCTTGAGAGGCCATTGCATGTGTTTGCAGATTTTTTGGGGTGTTTACACCACGCTCTAAGGTGTCTGACCCTGACTGCTGTCTCCATCAAGGCACTGTGGCGACAGGTTGCTTGGCCTCGTCCAGGGAATCAAGGCGATTTGTAGGAGCCTTGGGAAGGAGTGCCTACAGCTGCGCAGGGCTCCGAGGAGCCCACGGCTGCTATAAGGAAAAAAACACAGGAAGGGAACAGTTATTTTACAGACCCTCTTTGCAGTAGCCTGAGTTAATGATCGGGAAATGAACTTGGAAATATCTATCAGTTCTTTCATGCAAACTAGGCATATACACACAATAATCTTGTTGAACTGTAATACACAGTTTAGTTAAAACTGAAATATAAATGGGGCAGGAGGGAAATGTGCAGAGGTTTTTACTAGGAGTTGCGCGCACATTTGCTCATTTCCAGTTTGTAAGAGGGTGGGGTAACTGAAGGTACAGCCCCCCGTGTCTCCCTGCAGGAGGGACCAGCCCCGAGCAGGCTGGCACGCCTTGTTTTCAGGGCACAGGTGCCATTTTGCTGACCTGTTGTGCTGTGAGAGGCCAAATGGTTTTCCTGGGTAATTTGGAAAGCTATTGTCTACACAAAGACAAAGTCAAAATAACCATCCCTGCCAGATGCTATTTTACAAAGAAAGAACATTGCGTTTCTTGCTCGTAGTTCTTGGCAGTTTATCATGTTCATTTGCTTGTATCTTTAAGTGTCAATGTCTTGATCAGTTTTATTGCACCTGCCTGTGGTCAGAATATTACTAATGGTAGCTCTGATTGGTGTTTAGGGACAGGAATAAGTCATTTCTAATGACCAAAAGTGGAAACATCAAAATATCTGTAGAAAAATAGTAGCCGTAGCGTCAAGCTGTCATTATTTATGTGGCAATATTTACTTGTACATCTTTTCTATGTATCCTAATGCTTCCCAGGCCACGCTTACTTTGCTGGCTTCTCTAGGTTTTAAGAGGTTTGAGTGCTTTTGGAAGTATTATCAGAACAAGATGCCAAGGCAGAGTGATGCTGATGGTCACCCAGTGACTTCTGCATCAGGAGGCAGAGCCTGTTCCGACCGTGTCATTCCCTCTCTCTGGGGCAGGAGGAGAGGTGAGCGTCAACCTGAACCTCACCAATACGTTCACGCATCTTTGGGGACATAAGGTTTTCCAGAGTTTTCCAAGCCCCCTTGTCTGTCTGCTCAACAACTCCCTTTCATTGGGGGCAAGGCAAACATCTGAAAAAATTACGTTGCTATATAACCATTATGTGCAGAGGTGTCAGAAATAGGGGAACTGGAGGGAGAAGCTGCAAACTCTTCAGCCAGTCTGGGGTCCAGCTGTAGTTTTGGGGGAAAAGACGCTGCAATTTCATTACTTGTTCATCATCTCTGGGGAGCCTCGTAAACGTCGGCAGAACTGGACCTCAGTTCACCGTTTGCAGCGGTGACGGTCTGGACGAGCTCTCCCACGTTTCACCGCCGGGCTGGGCCCGGCGCGGTGATTGCTCCCCGGGGTGGGCTCTGGGGAGGCGCGGGCACCCGGGGCTGTTTGTCTGTCTGTCAGCCCCACCTCCCCTAACGGCGCGAAGGCTGCTGGACGGACCGCGGCACTGCGGGGTCTGCTGTGGTGTCGAAGGCAAGCCGGCACCTGTCTGTACAGCAAAACAGAGCTGCTGAGGAGCGGGTGGCTGTGTCCCGCAGTGGGGCTGTCCCAGCTCTCCGATCCCAGCCCCGTGGCCTCGTGAAATCACCTCCCGTGGCACCTGCCACCTTCCAGCCTGCTGACAATTTTAAAAGTCTCTGTAGGGAATGTAGATGAGGGGAAAACACGTCCAATCCTTTGCAAGACGCGGCAAACAATTCTCCTCGCATACAATGACTGCAAGAGATGCAAAGTCCCCGTTGGATGCTTTTAACCTGCGGCCCCTTTGCTGCAGCTGTTTGTGGAATTGCTCAGTCATTGCTGCTGCTGCTCACAAGGATGTCTCTGTCCATGTAATCATTATATTAAAGCAAGGCCAAAATGGTGATTGGCATAAGTGACTCGCATGGAAGACAGCTAACGCTATCCGTCAACCACGGAGGAAATTGCTTTGATACCATAGTTTTCTCTAGAAGAGGTATGTATATACTGCAGTGTCACCAAAGTTTTAGGTGTTTGTTCATGGTTGTATTAAAAAGCAAAGGCCTTAAGCAAGCCAACTGAAAGAACAAGTCATTTCAATCATAAAAACCCTGACGAATTACTGCAAAATGAGCTGGGGTGGGAGGGAAGGAGGGTGCTACCTCTTTGCCCCCTTGCCTTCCCTCCCTGGGCGGAGGGACGAGGCGCCCCATGGCCAGCGCCTTTCCTGGGGACCCCGTCTGCGGCTCTGCACAGGGACCTGCTCTCTCAGGACTGCCGCAAACCCAGCTCTCCTGCCTTCTCGCTAATTGAACCTGTCTGAATTAGTCCCCTCCAAGTGCTCCTTTGTAAATATATATGAATTCTGCATTTCATTCTAATCTGTTTCAAGCTATTTTATTACCTTTAAAATGTTGTTTTATTATTCATTTCAGACAATTGCTTTAATTCTTCATTTTAGAAGTCTGCAGACAGTGAAACATGGGGATAGAAGGACCAAAAGTCTTTTGTACTGAGCAATCAAATGTTTTTGGCGTTAAACTTCTCATAAAAACACTTGTAAAATAATAAATAATGCCCTTCCTCCTCAAACACTCGCTGTTAAACATAGTTGCTGGAGAAGAGCATGATTGTACATTTGAGCAAAATATGATGGTTGCACAAAATCTAATGAGGGACTTGTGCATTTCCCCATCGTTGTTGTGCCTTGGGGTCCCCGAAGCCCAAGCAGTGTCTCCTCACAGCACTGTTTAGGATATTAATACTTCCATTGCCAAGTCATACGTGCATTGCATTGCCAGCCGTTACCAGTGGGGTCTTTCGGTTGATGCTGCGGTGCTATGGATCAGGCTGCAAGGAACAGCTTTTCAAGGGCTTGAAGCCTGTGATCTGAGTCGTGCTCTCGGGGTGGCTCAGCGCCCAGGGTAATGCCAAGCTTTCAAAATCTCTCAGCCTGCTTTTTTTTTTCTTTTTTAAAATCCAGTTTTAGAAATTGTGACCATAAAGCAACCAGAGGGAGCCCATCTAATAACTAAACTAATCTGGGGAATGATGTGTTATAATCACCTTTGCCAGGGGCCTGATGGCACTCCCCTCCGGCCGTTCGAAGGGACCTTCGCTTGTGTCTGAGGCACAGGATCGTCCCTTCTCGCCGTCGGTGCCTTTCTGCAGGGAGGGGCACAGCCGAATTTGGGGGCTGACCCTGCAGGGGACGTTTTGCTCCGCTCTGATTCCCAGGGCTGGCTCTCCAGCGATTCCCTTCCCGCTACTCCAGCGCTGCTTCGAGGAGTTGTCCTCAAGCTCCTGCACGATCGCTCTGTGTCTTGGCACGTCGCTGCTGCTCCAGACGGCTCTCATCTGCGAGAGCCCTTGAGGGACTCTTCTCCTTGCAGTGAGCTGCCAGAATGGGAAAATCCCTTGGGAATTTTGTCTGCTCTGCCTGCCAGCTCTTCAAGCAAAACTCCGATCTCTCCAACCGTAAAATAAAAACGAGCAAAATATCACTCAGCCATATGGGCACAGAGCAGCGTAACACCCTGATGTAAAGCACTCCCTGCTGTCTCTGGTGCCGATTATCAACACAGCTTAGAGCAAAGCTGAGACTTTTAATGCCCAAAGCGTGATGCACTCCTTTGACCTTGTAAATTATTTTTATTGCTACTTTGGCTAGCTGTCTCCTTTGCAGGTTGCTGGGCTATAAGCAGATGCAACAGAAATGGTGGAGACGGCTAATTTCAAAGGTACACAGCGTTCCTCCACAGCACGGGGGAAGCATTAACGTTTTGAAATCTCATTCTTGTGGCATAGGTTAAACTTGGCACTGCAAATGGTATCACAGAAATTCCTTCAGTCACTTGTTCTAACAGAAATCATACCAATGTCGGCGTTTACATCGTTACATGGTACCTGTGTCGCTACTGCCTGGGCTTCTCTGCGGGACTTTTTCATAGTGGCTGGGATGGTCGGAGTATTTTGGCCGTGTGAGCACGCGGCTGAGCTGGGGCCGGAGGAGAGGAGCGCTGCTCTGCTGCACAGGCGCTGCCGGAGAAGTGCAAGGTGCTCAGCCTGGAAGGGCTCGCTGCCTGGGCTTCAGAAACAAGCTGTTTGCTTTACTGAAGGTTACTTAGCCTCCAGGCTCTTACGCTTCTTTATTTTCTCTTAAATGGATGTTTTCTCCAAAGACAATGTTTTTAAAGCAGTTCTAACAGGTTTCCAATTACTTTTCATCACATTAGTCTTCCGTTCTAAAAATTTCTCTCTGAACACTGAGTCCATTTTGAGAACTTGGGAAAGAGGTTTTTTTCTTCTTGTTCTATTTTTGTAAGGTGAATGTGTTCACCAAAGAGCTTTCCCAAACCTCTCTCCTCTCTCCACTAAGAGTTGGTCGAAAATAGGACCAGCCTCTTCTGTTCTAGTAGCAAGGTGCTTTTCCCTGCTCCCAGTTTGTGCTTTGGAAACTTGCTGATAAATGGCACTCCTGTAACAGGAGACTTGAACATTTTGGGTTAGGAAAATATTTAAGTATGTGAACTTCAGATACAATAAGAAGCGCTATTTTAAGTCATGTTGAGTAGGTACTTAATCTGTGCTTATACTGAACCGTATTCCAGACTATGTTTAAACAGGTTTTCTGAAATCAGGGCTAACAGATTGGAATATGGTCCATTTAAATCAATGAAGTTCTTTTTATCAGCATTACTAGTCCCTGGATCTTCCCAGTTGTAGAGGTGAGTTAACTGGTATGACGTTTGGGTATCAGTCAGGCTGTGAAGTAGGATAATAACCATTATATTCCATTGTTTTAAATCCTGAGAGGAGCTAAGAGTAAAACACATTACTGAATATTCATTAAATTTGGGAAACTTCAAGTGAAAAAGTGTATCATAGTATTAAGAATGAACATTTAAGATTGAAGAAAGAACCTCTGTCCTTCCCATCAACTGGAGAGCAAGAACTAATTAAAGATTATTTTCACTACCTAATTGTTCTGAGATTGTTTGGAAAAATGGCCATGAATAAGGACTTTTTGTGCCGCGCTCCAGAACGGTCTTTTCCCGTTTCCTCGCCAGCTGAAAGTGCGAGAAGTCGGATGTCGTGACAGTTCCAGAAAGGCAAGGCAACAGGGGAAAGGGGCTTACAGCACGCGAGCAAGGCATCCCAGAGCGCTGCTGCTGCTCTCGACACCAGAAAGAAGTTAGTAGCATTGCGCAGGAAATACCAAATACTCCTCTACATCAAACGTAGAAGTGGAGCTGGATGAAATTTCCTGGAACAGAGCTAAGCACTTACAAAAGCGGTGCTGGCATCCCATCCAAGGCAGGCTGACACATGACTGGCAGAAGTGACTGAATGCTGCTTTGCATGAAATGGAATGTCAATACTATGAATTTTATGGTGCAGCAGCCAAAATGCTTGTAACTGTCAAGGACTTTCATCACAGTAACATCTTTCCATCTATGGTACTGCAGTGCAGAGGAATTTCAGTTGCTTACTCTTAAAGTCTTCTTTATGTAAAATAATAATAGTAATAATAATTTTCTTAACAGAGTGCTTTCAAAAGCAGTTTTTGACATTTATCAAAATTGGAAGTTTTTACTGAAACAGAAATTACATAAGAAAATTGTTTCCTTCAAAAAGCATATAAAATATTTTAAATATATCAAAATTATCATTTACATCTCATTTAAATTATTCTTGAATATGGCAAAAATAAATGTAGAATGGCATCATAAATGGATAGAGTGAAGTCATCATCTGCCCCCCTCCCACCCTTTTTTTTTATTTTGGTGGTGTTCTGCTGTATAATCCTCTGCGGTCTGAATTTGGAAATGCTTAGGTTTTGAGAAGCTGAGGGCCAGGGCTAAGACCAAGGAGAAGGGAAACTGAATTCCCTGAAGCCAAGCCACTGAGCCTTGGAAGCATTTCCTCTTCCCTCCCAAAGATGATAACATCATAAAATTGGTGAATATTTAGTGTAGCCCGTTTATCTTGTCCATATTTGGGGCTGTATTGTGCTTGTTTATTTGCAAGCCCTGGAGAATTGAGATTTAGTGGCACCAATGTTAATCAGGAGTCAATTTGTGTAATCGCTCAAGAAGTGCTTGTATTTTTATCCAGACAGGGAATGAAATCAGCACCATGTCACTCTGACAGCCAGTCTCAACGAAGTAATCGCCATTCTCACGCCGAATATTCAAAATAATTCCCTAGAGTGGAATGTAAGAAAAAAAAAAAGGAAAAAAAAGAAATGGTAATTTGCTGTTGGACTTTACACAAACTGGAAAATGAGCTGAACTTCAGAAACACCTTATTTTATGTGAAAGTCTTGCCTACGTGAAGTGTGATAGACATCGGTGCAGAGTAGCTGTAAGAACGAGCCCCCTGCCCCCGGGTGCACGCTGGGCGTGCAGTTATCCCCTTGTCCCTGGGCCAGGAGCTCTCCAGTGAGTCACTGACCGAAAGGCGCTGCTCCTCTGGGTCCTCACGCTGCAATATTTTCTGAAACCCATTATATGGTTAATATCTGCAAGCTTGTGATTTTGTTGCTTGATATAATTTCATTCAATGAAGATGCCTCATTGCATAAAGGTCTTGGTATTTAGTATTTCATAGCATAAATCCCACGTGAGTCCTAGGCAGAGGATGAAAATTATGTTTTAAATTAATGTGCGCTCAAAGCCTGCTCTTGTTTCTTTCTGCATTTAAAGGCCAACAGCCATTTTCAAGCATAATACCAGCTTCCAGAGATGATGTCCGTTTTCTCCTCTTCAAAATGGCTAGTTATCTTCAAAAGATATGTAGTAGTAACTATTCATGTGCTGAAACGGAGAACAAGTGGGAAGCCTGCTTCTGGTGGCGTTGGCAACGTGAAGACCCACGCTGGTCCACGCACCTGCAGCCGGGGGTTTCTCCTCCCCGGAGCCACGCTGCACCTGCACCGCACGTCGTCTTGTGGGGATGCAGCCCGTTGCAAAGGTGCCTTGTTACTAGTAACACAAAGAGCTAATTAGTAGGATAACGGTGTGACTGTGGTCCCCGAGCGGACCGAGCGCAGAGTCAGCTGCAGGAAAGGAGCTTTCCCGGCAGCATCTGAGCAGCAGCGAGGAGTCCCCAGGCGGTGCGTTTATCCCGGGATAATTGCCCTCCTGGGGACAGGGAGGGGCCAGCTCTGCATCACACCTCGCTGGTGTTTTTGAGCAAATGAATTTTATCATGAGGTGAATGAAACATGTTCCAACAGGCTTGTGGCTTTTGCCACTGAGGGCCAGGGAGCTCCTGGGACTGTGGCTTTTGAGTGACGTGGGCCAGCTCTTCAGCAAATCTTCAGCTATTACAAGCATTATAATATATATGACTTCAGTGGAGATATTCAGCTTGCTCTGTTTTTGGGGACAGGCCAAACATCAGCATTGAACTATGCCATTTTTTCTGAAAACGTGAGTCAAAATTTTTCTTTCTCCTATATAGGTGCAGACAGTTACCTCCAGCTGGGTGCCCTGCGTACCACGGACTGCTGGGATCCACACAGCCTTTGATTGCTCCTTCGTGCTGGCAGCGTGTGACGAAGGACGGCTGCAGCAGTGTCACAGCGGTGCCCAGCAGAGCCCTCCTGCACGGCTTTGGGGTCTCCCGTGGTGCCTCAGCCTGCTGACACCGGCACGGCGCAGCTAAGGACGCGCAGCAGCAGGTTTCAGACAACGTCCGGGTATCTCACGTCTGGGGCAATAACCAACAGGTCTTGGTACTTACCCAGTACTGCAGCAGCGCGTTTCCAGGCTAGGTTTTCAGAGTGCCATCAGCATCCATCAGATGTGGCCGGATTTTCAAAGGATTTCAGGATGCAGCACACACCTGGTATTTCACATTCTTTCACAGATTTGGCTATTTGTAGCGCTGCTGCTTTCACAGGAGCTGAACTCAGCAATGACTCCTTACCTCTGACCCAGACAGTTATTCATCAAAGCATGCTATACACTTACAAATTAAACAAATGCTATTTTAAAGCCCAGTCTGGCAAACACTTAGTAGCCAGTTTGGTACTTATCACTAGGATTATCCTAAGTGCCTTCAAGATCACTTCCTGAATAAATTTTACTTACATATTGCGAATAACTGCGTCCAGGCCAGGCAGGGTTTCTCCCCTTAGTCGCGGTGGCGGGGAGGAGAGGCGGGAGCAACTGTGCTCTTTCTGTGCTGCTTTGAAAGCCCGAAGTGCTCCAAGAGGAAGGTCAAACAAAGCGTTTCTTCACATTAATTCCTTTGAGTGGCATTTAGACTTAACCAGCTGTGTTACAGACTTTTATTACAATAGCAGAGTCAGTGCTGGGAAGTTTGTGCTCTCGCATGGTTTGTAGCTCTAGCGCTACGGAGACCTTTTAAGAGCATGGGAGCTGCTGAAGAGAATTGCCTTGATGTACTCTGGGGCCTCTTTCTGCTGTAATTCTGCCATCTCCTCCAGCGGCTGGGAATTAACCGCGTGGTGTTCCTGCTCTCCGAGCGCTGCCAGGTTTGCTGCCGGCCGATGCCGTCTCCCGCCTGGCCAGCAGGTTACAGCACCGGTTAGCTTTAGCTCGTGCGGATGCGAACCCTGGGAAAGGTGCAATGGGATGTGACGGCAGGAGAGCAAAGCTTCGGCATACGCCTGGCGCAAGCGCAGGAAACGCAGCACGTTCTGCTACAGCAAAGGCCCCTCTGCACCTTTCCCAAACCCCTCCAGAGCTGGGTGACGCTGGCCGAAAGTATGCTTCCTGGGAAAATCCCTGTGAAGCATTGCAGTTATAGCTGTGGCTGCAGGATGCTAATCTTGTAAACACTTTATGAAACAACGTGATGATAATTTCTTTTCTTTCTCTCTGACGAGTTTTAGCACAAATTATTTCCCTTTTTGTTTCTGCTGGGATAAGGTTTGAGATGGAAATCTGCACCTAAATTTTTTGTTCTTGAGACATAGCAGCCAAAAATATGTTCAACTTGTCACACGGTTTATAGACCCACACCACAACTAGCAATAGGCATTGTCTCTGAGATGTAATTTCCTATAGCCTCAGTGAAATTGATATATAAAGATATATCTACACATATAACATTTCAGATTATGTAATTCCACCATCTGCTGCTTTACATAAACAGTGCTCATATTCCAGCTCTGCTGCTTTACATAATGGCATCCCCCATACAAATCATTACTTATGTACAACATGGGGCAGCTGATGAAGGAGGGACGGTACTTTTTGTTCTCCTCTAACAAAGTACTTCTTCCTTGTATTAAGGTAGAGGTGGAGAACTTGCGAAGCAGAAACACCATGTGCTGTAACATTGCCCCTTTTTTTCCCACTTACAGTCTTTGTTCTTATGTATGCAAACCAGGCAGATTGTGTTTACTTTGATAAGCAACTTTACTGCAGGGTCAAGTAGAAAGAGAAGATTGGCAGGAAAGGAGCAAATCTCCCTTAAACAAAAATGTCTGCAATAATTAACAAATGTGGCAAGAAAGAGTTGTAAACAAGTAAAAGGTGATAAGTGAAAGGTAAGCTTCAGGGCAATTCATTAAGATGGTAAATGAAGAGCAAACCAAAATTTCTGCAAGCATTTAGCAGATGGGAGGGTATTCTGGGAGCATGGCGTTTGTTCAAGCAGTGAGTAAAAGCTGGAAGAAATACATGGGTTTTTGAAGGAATCTTTGGTTTATTTCTCAGAAACAAGCCCTGAGTCAGGCAAGGCAGTGTTTACATTTTCTTTGCCTGCATTTGTGTTTCTGCTGCTTAGGGAGCCTAAAAAAATGAAAGCCTGCTTTTCAAAATTGGAGGCCCCACACCCAACTCTGCTTTTCAATCACAGGTGCCAATACAGTGATTTAATTAACCTGCAGTGCAGCACACATGCAGCTGACGGCGTTTGGGATCTAACGTGCATCCTGCTGTGGAGCTGAGTCCTGTCCATCCTTCCAGAGGGTTTCTTCCCACCTATCTTCAGCCCCCAGAAGGCAGCCAACTACTCATGCTGGTGACTTAGGCTCCCTCTCTAGCAGAGAAATGGCGAGGCACCTCTCGAGGCCACGTCAGAGCTCAGGTGGGCTCAGTCATCCTCTACAACTCTCAGGGTCAACAGGGTAATTGGCTTAGGTGAGTCACTCCGGGAGGTGGATGGATTAGTAGTGGATTAAGCGCGGGGAGGTGACTCTCCCTCAGCCTCTCTCCTTGTGTGTGCTGGGTTTCTGTAGCTGGCCGAGCTCCTGCGAGAGATTTGGGTAACTGCAACTGAAAACCGGCTTCTTATTATTGAAGGGGCTCTGCTTCATAGCAGTAGCGGGGTGGGCTGGCTGGCTGGCACCATTTAAAGCTCTTCTGAAGACTCCTAAAAGAGTCAGCCCTGGGCTGTCTCCAGAGCTTTCTTGCTCCTAACTCCAGGAGAAGACTTGCTTTAATGACTATGTCATCACCCTGATTTATATTCTTTTAAAGACTGAAACATACTTGACTCCTTGGGGTGGGCTGCTTTATGACAGTTATTGTTAGGGGTTTTTTTGGGGGGGAAGTGGTTGGAAGTGCTCCACAGAGACAGGACTGCTTTCCATATGTTCAATTCTTGGTGGTTTTATTTTTGATTAGGAGCGAGGGACTGATATATGTTATGAGGAAGTGATGAATTACCCGGTATGTCTGGAGCACTGGGGTTTTTCTCTCATCAGGATGATGGTGATTGATTTTTCTTTCTTTTTTTTTTTCTTTTTTAAATCTGCAGCAGAGGAATTTCTCGATGCCTGATTGCAGCCGACAGGTAAGCTGTGGAACTGGCTCACTGGTGGCTTTGACAGGCCTTCCTATCTCCTATCCCCACTAAATTTTAGACAGGCTTGCTGAAGACATGCTGTCAGGATGATGGAGATGGTGAGATTATTAAATGAGGACATCTACTTGCTAAATGGCTTTAATCTCACAGGAAGCTCTATTAGCTCATATTGGCCACCCCTTTTTAGGGGTTAGAGGAGAAAGGAAAGAAACAAAGAGCAAGGATGGGGACTGCAAGAACCCAGCAGTGTTTGTTTTCCTGAAAACAGGCTCTGTAGCAGAGCCCAGGAGGGAAGGTGGGAGCCACACCTCGCTCTGCCTGCGCCGCTGGCACAGTGCTGGTCAGAGAGGAGGCGGAAGATGAATTTAATTGATCCCAGCACGTGCTGGTTCGAGAGGACTATGATTAGCTTTGGTGTGTGTGAAGCACAGCACATCTGGTGTCTTGTCCCTTGCTGGCCATGGAAATGATGAAGTTATTCTGTGTCAGGCTGCTTTTTCCTGTACTCTGTTATGTGGACTTATATCCCATACCGAGGGAGAAGAGGTCTGCAGCATGGGGGCTGGAATTTGGATCCTAAACTTGAGTACCTGTTTCTCTGGAAACTAGATTGCAGTTGCAACTTATATAAAATTGCTCTTTTCAAAAAGAAATGATGGAACTGGTTTGGACTAATTACAGAGTCGTTCAAATATCTCTGGTGTGATAGTGTGACTTGAAATCCCATGCACTCCATTTGTTATCAGCTGCGGAAGTGGAGGGGGAAGGAAGCAGAAAATATTGAAAGGAGCAGAAATTAGGAAGGAAGGAGCTGAAAAAGGAATGAAGAAAAAACAGGACAAGGGGAAAGATCCGTGTGAGGCGCAACCAATACAGTAAATGCACCCATCCTCAGATAGCATTCATTATGAATGGGAAGTCATATACCTACATTCCCAAAATGAAGTAGGAAATAGTCTGTGAGTTATTGGTGATTTCTGTTATGTTTATTAGTTGCTTGCTGAATTAAGTTCTCCTTAAGAGTCTGCCATCTCTTCAAGTGGATGGCACTGCAAAAAGGATGGTAGTAAGAGCTGTAATTTGATCGTAAGGATCTAAGGCACGATTGCTGTGCTAAGCACATAAGAAAGGTATGCTGGAAGAGAGAAACTTTTTGTGTCACCGGGTAGGAGTCGCTTTGCAGACCATCCACTTAGGAATGGTCACTCCTCCTGAGATCTGTGCATATTTTGTAGGGTAAATGCTTTCTTGTGAGGGAACTTCCCTCAGTGGCGTGAAAGTAGCGACTGAAATGAGAGAAACGTTCCATGTTAAGTCTGCACTGCCGTAATACTCTGCAGGTGTAATTAGTCCAGCAGTCACTCCCACAGAGCTGTGAATGCTGGTTTTCCCAAAGGTGTGTCATTCCTTGGTATTGTACTCTTCAGAAAGCGAGATATCTCTTTTCAGTCTTATTCAGCACAACCCACGGGTCAGTAAAGCACAGCTCGGACTTCCCGCACGGATAACCTGCGGGCACTTGGGATGTGTCTGATCAAGCTGATCAGGGACATGCAAAAGCGCAGTGACTTGGTGGATGTTTTTATCCAGCTTAGACTTGGTGTGCGCTGAAGCTTTCCAGTATGGTTTCCTTGAGATCTAGTACGATTTCCAGGTTTTCTGAATTACCTGTAATTTCTCTTCCAGTAGATCTAGCTGTGCTGGCAGGGCCATATGCCACCCCAAGCCCCCTGTATCCCTGCTGGGGAAAGCAGCTGCGGCTCCTGTCAGAGGGGTATCCTAAAGCCCCCCTGAGTAGGGCCCCGACACCCTCCTCGGTCAGGCGTGTCCCTGCTGCGGGCAGACGCGCACAGCCCGTGCCCAGCCGCGGGGCGGTATCTGGGTGCATCAGACTGCTTCTGGCATGGCTTCAGCACGAGGCCCCGGTCTGGTCCCTTCCTGCTCGGGGAGCTGTTGTCTCTCAGCAAAATAGTTCACAGTCCAAGAACTTGCTGCTGGAGGAAACCAGAGAGGTGACAGCCTTCCTTCCCCATCTTCTTCATTTTAACTATTTAAGAAAGCCTAACTGAATTCAAAGCAGGTATACCAGCCGCCCACAGATGAAAATGTGGTCCCGTCTCTCTTCCTCTTCCCTAGTGTCTATACAATTTAAAAAAAACCAAAGGAAACCCCAACAAAAAAACCACAAAACCCCCACCAAAAATAAACTATACAACACTGAAGAACCTTCTATAACTAGACTGGAGTTAATCAAGCTGAATTTATTAAGAAGATCTTTGCAACCAAATGAGCCAATTACCAGTAGGAACAAACTTAGTTTATCATCTGATTTTAAAAGCTTGAATAATTTTAGCCATTGACTTTATTGTCAGCCAAAAGAACTATTTCAATTATTATCTCTAATAACTTTGGAGGACATCTTTAAAGTTCTTTTCCATGAATCCTACTTCAAATGCTACTGCAGAGATGAAAGGAACAAGCTTAACCCAATGAATAACTGATAAACCAGAAATTTCACTGCCTTGCCTCGAAACATCACAGATCAGAGCTCGTCCCTTGAATATAATCATAGTGTATGCTATCTCTGGCCTTTATTGGAAGCGAAGCTCTTTTATGATATTCTGTCATTTATGACAGTTCCTCCAGAGAGTTCATTAGGATGAACATTAATGTGGCTGAATCTAGGAAACTGCTTTTCCTGACATAATGCCAACATATATTACAATACTGTGCCAATGCAGTGGGGGAGCTTTATGGTTGTTGCGTGTGTGTGTGTTGCAAATTGCATCACTTTTTAACTCTCCCTGTAAAGCAGTATCTTTCTTCTGAGTTGCCACCACTATAAATATATGTAATGGGGTGCCTGAACAGCTGTTTTGTTCAGCAGTTATCTATGATGATTATGTATTCATAGGTTAGAGTTTCCAGCACTGGAGAGTTGCAATTAACCTATACTGTGCTTCAAACCATCAGTGAGCACTTGGGTTTTCCCCCTACTTCACTGGTATTTCTTAGAGTTCCTTGTACATAAAAATCTGTATTAGGAATTGAGGCAAAGGGAAGAAGTAATGGCAAAGAAATAGCTGATGATGTCCCCCTTCTCCACCTGTTCCCACACACCTGCGTTATGCAGGATTAGCTAACTCCGAGTGCAAAGCCAGGTCACTCGTTTCGAGCGTGGCCGCGGTGGGGCACGCGAGGCCGGGGGGGTTGGTTGCTCGGGGTTAACTGCTTTCATGCAGTGCAGAGCGGGGCGTGGGTGTGTTTTTCAAACCAAAAACCAAAACCCCAAGAACCACCCCCCCACCAGTTGCTGTGGAAGGGTTTCATATATCTTGTTATGAGATGAAACTTAGTTGAAAGCCCTTGCTACTGATTTTCCTTTTTTTAAGAAACCTGTTGCCTTGTCTGGTGACAAAGGACAAGACAGACGTAAGAACTGAACTGAAGGGAGAAAAGCATAAGATCTAGCTAATATTTTCCAGAGGAGTAAAAGAGAATCGTACAAAACTGCTAGAGAAAAATAGGCACGTGGCCAAAAAGGAGAGACTGTAAAAGTCCATAAGCCAAAGCAGTAACATTAAAGATTAAAAAAAAAAAAAAGTGCCAGGCTAAAACATGAGGCAGTAGAAAAGGTGGCTGAACATAACAGACACTTCTGAAATCCCAGCAGGATGACCAGAATACCAGAGACCAACTCTTTGGAGTGAGGGAAAAACATCTCATCTCGCTGAGGTCATGCAGGGATGGCCCAAGTCCATTTTTTCTGCTTTCCCACCCTGTTTCCCACCCCAAACTTGATATGGTGGGATGGGTAATTACGGAAGAGGACTAGTTTCTTAACTGGGGTCACCTGGTGAATAGCCATGGGGTCATAAGTGTATTTCTAGGATCCACACAATGATGCAATGTTACATAAGTGTATGCTGTAACGTTACTTGACTACTCTAAGGAGGTAGCTGGGAGAGCATTACAAAATGCTGTTATTAAGGGATTAAAAGGTTGGTTTGATGACTGTGTACTTTTCTACAAGACACGGGTGTCAACAGCAGCATAAAAATATTACATTATCATGTTGATAATGCAAAGTATGTCACTAATTACATTCAGGCATCAATTTGTTGGCTTCTCAGTATGACTGACAACTTTATTCCACAGAAGTCTACGTCTGATGTCATCATCCAGTACTGCCAAAACTATCAGATAGTGTGTGTGGGAGCAACTATATTTATTTCATATATTGTGTTGTGTGGATGAGTGTATATCCTATGTGGTTTGGGACAAATGTTGTTACCTATATAAATATCCAGCATAGGACGTGCATAAGAACACTAGACTGAACTCTCATATGTAGCAAAGCCTTTTTACGTCATTCTGATCCACTGAAAAGAGGGGCGAAGAGTTCCTAAAATGACCGTATATTGTGTTTAAGGCAGAGCAGCTTAAAGTGCCTGTCCTGTAAATAAGAACCATGCTTTCTATGGCCAGTTTATCCTGCTGGGAGGTATTAGAGGAGAGTGCAAACTGGAATTTGCCCAATGCGTTGGCTAAACGCCATCCCTTGTCGGTTTAAACTAACTCACCAGAGCTGGGGGGCTGAGGCCAGGCACAACTTCTCTGTTGCTAATGCTGACAGAAGAGTAATTTCCACTGGTGGGAGCAAATGAAAAACTGGAGGTGTGAAGAGCTGATCCTGCACCCGAGGGATAATTCCTCTCTTGGCTTTGGTACATATTGCTGGTGCTTTATGGTGGTAGGAGTGAAATCGGGCTGAGGCTTATTGTCTATTCCTTGCACGCTTAGTTCGGATGGAGAACGCTGAAGCTGTAAACTACCTCATGCTTTTTCCCATAGCCTTATTCTAATCTCTTTTCTGGGTCAATTCCCAGGTAAGAGAGCCATGCCATTACATTTTTAATTGTTTTCAGCTCAGTCTTCTGAATCGCCAGCGAGGGGTTGGCAGAGCCGACAGGACATGCTGTAATGCATTGTGTACAAGCATCTTATCTGGTTGGTGTTGCCGTGGGTACTGTGCTTAGGAGACTTCCACAAATATGGGCATTTATCTCCGTCAGCCATAATGAACCGCATCTGCCAGGTGGGGAGAGGACAGCTGTAGTGGCTCCAAATCAGCTCCGTCTCTGTCAGCGGCTGCTGCACTGTGGGCTGGGATGGAGGGGATCCTAAGGATCCGAGGCAGGAACACGGCTTTGGGGAAAGACCTTCAGGCTGGTGAGTGAGTTGCTGGGTTCAGTGTGAGATGGAATTGAAGCCCCAGTAGCCATGTGGGGGGTGGGGGCTCCCAGGAACATCCATTCAAGGTTTATTGAGTATGGATCAAAAAAGCAAGGCATATGAACTGCTGAGAAACTGGGGTCCTGATACCCGTGTAGTGGGAGGAGATCTAGCGCAGCAAGTCATGTAGGGTCACCCGAGAAATGGGACCGGAACGTGGAATCGGGAGAGAAAACCTATGAATCCTGCTGCAAGGTGTGAACCTGGGGCAACAGGATCATCCCTGACCGAGATCACAGGGAACGCACAGCTCGTAAGGGCAGCCCCTGCTTTGAAGTGATTGTGGTTTCAGGGGAGGCAGAGCAGCTGTGAAACTGGAACTTTAATAGATGGGGAAGTAAAAATCAGGCAGAGCTGGGAGCTGAGACTCGATTCCCTGCATCCCAAGGCCAGTCTCCATGGGCAGTCTGCTGTTACCTTGGTTCACAGGGAGATGTCAGGAGGAGAGCACCGCGCATGAACCATTCTTCACAAGCGTGCCTTGCTTTACCACATGAAAGCCCTCCAGTTGTGCATGACTTCAGCCTGCATCTGTCTGGCAGCGCCTTGAGGAGGTCTGTGTATTCCCATCTACCCCAGGTCCGGGATGTTTTTTTATGCTGTAGGCATCAGAAAGTGCCCAAGCAGTGGCCTGATGTTTTATTGCTTTCTGACATCTTGATAGACGCCCTGGGCTGGAGCCGGGCTGGCCGTGGGGTTCGTCACCTGCCGAGCTCTGGGGCACGCCGGTCGCCCTGCGAGGGCATCCCGTGGGGATGCTGCTGCTCGGGGCTGGCGTGGAAACCCGCTGCCTGCCAGGGCTGAGCTTCCCCTCGCTCCCTCAGCTCCTTGCTTTCCAGAGAGCGTGCGAAAGCCCCCGTGCCCGTTTCTGGCCCGTGGCGGCTCCCAGAGGTGGCCGGTGCCCAGCACCAAGGCTGCAGGAGCAGGCATTGCTGCGAGGAGTCGTGCTGTGCTGGGGGGCATGGCTGGGACTGCCCCTGTATTTTGGTGCTGGCACAGGGGAAGAAAAGGAAGATAAAGCTTTGTTTTCTAACTGCCCTCTGCAGCGCTTCTGAGTTGATAGAATAGATTTTTTTGCTCTTTCAAGTCTAACGATGTCAGAAAGAGGCAGCCAGGTTATGACTCTATTCTTAATAATTAGGAAGATTGGTATAGGACTGTGGAGAGGTTTCCAAATGTTTTTTAACAGCTAGTTATTTCCTTGAACAGCCTGGATTAGTATCCCATATCGCTGATGAATACGCTGGAGTGACTAGATTGATAGTAATTTCAGGACGTGACTGGGAATTCAATTAACTTTTAAAAAATGTTTAAACAAACAGCTTACACAGAGTTGGTTTTGTGGGGGTTTAGCAGCCTTGAAATTTTGTTCCACTTTGGAACAAAACAACAAAAAACCCCCAGGTTTACTGGGCTATTCATGTTTTTAAATGATTTTGCTTTGCTGCAGCAAAATCATTCTGTTAAACTGAATCAGTGCTCCATTCAATTGTATTTTACATAAATATTGATATCTGTACAGCACATAGTACTATTTTGTACCATCTTGCGTTCTCTAATGATTTGAATGATAAATGACAACACAATTAACTTCAAAATAAGAAACTATTTCAAAGCCAGCCCTCTCCAATAAAGTCGAACAGAACAATTTGACAGATTCAAGGTATTATATTTCTTGGGTTTTTTTCAAAACACGGTTTTTTTAATCAGCACTAGCGTGAGCAACAGTGTTTTGTTTCCAGGAAGACATAATTTTCCAGCAGAAAAACGTTGCTTTTCGTGACTGTGACCAGCTGTAGCTTGCCTCCTTCAGTGCTGGCACCCGCGGCAGCTGGGACACGGGCCGCGCAGGCTGCGGTGCGTGTGGCGTCAGGCCGGCGCAGCCCTGCGTGGC
>NW_009220252.1:770-2165 GCF_000690835.1 Fulmarus glacialis | reverse complement strand
AGGGGAGGGATCTGCGGTCGTTTCCCGGCCCCACGCGTGCCTTAGGGCCGGGGAGTGTTCTGCCTCCCTGCCCGGTGGGGAAGCAGCACGGGACGAGCGCCGAGGAGAGGGGAGCCCCGTTACAGGGCGGTTGTTCCTTTGTTCCAGCGTTCCTGGTGATGAGCTCCTTTCTTTTCTCCTTGCCCTTGTGTTCCTGTCCTTAAGGCTGAGATGCAGCATCGCTAACGAGGGAGCTGGCGTCGGAGGTACGTTCAGGTTAAGCACTTTGGGAAGGCCGGGGTGAGAGGTGCTGCAGGAAGATGGTGGATCTGGGGCTACGCCAGGAGCCCTGACTGGGTTCAGAATTGCAGAGATTTGAGAAAACCTCTCTGAGAAGACCTCTGGAAGCCTCTGTTTGTCAGCTCCAGGATGAATGTCGGCGTGGCGCACAGTGAGGTGAACCCCAACACACGGGTGATGAACAGCCGGGGGATCTGGCTGGCGTATGTCATCTCCGTGGGAGTCCTCCACATCGTTCTCCTCAGCATCCCGTTCTTCAGCATTCCTGTGGTCTGGACGCTCACCAACGTCATACACAACCTGGTTAGTCAAAGCTCGACCCGCTTTTCTCCCAGGGCTGGAGAACACGCAGGCTGGCCTTCGCTGGCTACGGATCCATGTCCCCGGGCTACAAGGAGGCCCCTGGCTCCTGCAGGGCACCGAGGGAAGGGCTGGGGGGCTGGTGCTGCGGGGGAGCTGTAGCTAATGAAAGGTCATTAGCTCAGGAAACAGCTGTGACAAGGGACGAAGCACATTTCTGTCCCAGCAGCAGATTGTCCCGGGCTTGCTTTACATCTTCTCTCCCCTTGAAACCTGCAGGTCATGTACTTGCTGCTGCACATGGTGAAGGGGACCCCCTTTGAGACCCCAGACCAGGGCAAGGATCGCCTCCTCACGCACTGGGAGCAGATAGACTACGGGACGCAGTGCACCTCGTCGCGCAAGTTCCTCAGCATCTCCCCGGTAGTGCTGTGAGTGCCGCTGAACGAGGCGGGAAGGCGCCGGGGGGGCTCAGGAGGGTCTCTAGGGCGGGCGGTGGGACCGCTGTTGGCACAGCTGCCCTGGCACGGGTGGGTCCCGGGGCTGGAGAGGGTTCCCCAGCTGCAAGGTGCTGTTTTGTACGGAAGGCACCCGAAATCCCCCCAGCGCGGGTGGAGAGGAGGGTGGGAGCGGCCCGGAGCTCAGCCGGGGCCTCCCTCTCTCCCCCAGGTACCTCCTCACCAGCTTTTACACCAAATACGACCCCGCACACTTCGTCATCAACACGGCCTCCCTGCTCAGCGTCCTTCTGCCCAAGCTGCCCCAGTTCCACGGCGTGCGGGGCTTCAGCATCAACAAGTACTGCGGCCCGGCGCT
>NW_009220252.1:393-704 GCF_000690835.1 Fulmarus glacialis | reverse complement strand
GTAGTGCGGCCCGCCGCTTCCACCCGAGAGGCAGCGGAGCTGGGGGACAGAGAGGGGACCCCGGAGCGGCGTGAGGCACCGGCAGGAGAGAGGGGTGAGGCGTGAGGAGGGCTGGGCGCGGGGCAGAGACCGCTCCGGCTTTTAGCCAGGGTTTTAGCAAGGTTCCTCCGTCGCAAAGGGGCTCCTCGCTCGGGCTTTCTCTCTTTGGAGGAGCGCAGCCGAGCGGCGCGGAGCGAGCAGTCGTGTCACACGTGCATGTTTCCTTCGAGCTAACCTCCACGTAACCACGCAGAAAGCACCTACGAGGGGAG
>NW_009220252.1:0-260 GCF_000690835.1 Fulmarus glacialis | reverse complement strand
CCAGCCCCGGCTCGCCCCTCCCCACACAGACCAGCCAGACTTCTTCAAACCGTACTTTTAATTTAACAAAAGTGATAAGAAAGAGGTACGCTACCATTTAAAACCCAGCTGCTCTGTTCTGGGAGTACAAAAAGGTCAGTGAAAAGCAATCGTGGCCCACAGCAGCAGTTCTCGGGGCGTTTCAGCTCGGCCAGGCCCCCCCCTGAGCACCCGGCTCAGCCCCGCTCGGGCAATCACGGCTGGGGAGCCTCGCGCAGCCC
>NW_009220251.1:46880-48035 GCF_000690835.1 Fulmarus glacialis | reverse complement strand
AGCAAAGCAAAATAAGGAATTCATTCATTCCTATGCGTAGGCAAGTGTTCAGCTGTTTCTAGGAAAGTAGGGCTCCATCATGTGTCACAGTTACTTGGGAAAACAACTACGTAACTCCAAACATCCCCCCACTTCCTCCTTCTTCCCCACAGCTCTTCTTGCTGAGTACAATGTCATATGGTATGGGATATCCCTTTGATCAGTTAGGGTGAGCTGTCCCCATTGTGTCCCCTCCCAACTTCTCATGCAACCCCAGCCTACTCACTGGTGGGGTGTTGTGAGAAGCAGAAAAGGCCTTGACACTGTGCAAGCACTGCTCAGCAGTAACTAAAACACTGATATGTTATCAACACTGTTTTCAGCACAAAACCAAAACATCACCTCATACTAGCTACTACGAAGAAAATTAACTCTATCCCTGCCAAAACAAGTACAAAAAATAAGCATAGTATATTTATAAGTGAGTAAAAATGAAGGATATGAATGGAGAACAGAAGACAGAATTTGAAAATATGGCAGAATGAAGGGAAAGGATTAAAAAGCCCAGCTTTTTTGGCTTATTGGATCAGGTAGGCTTTGAGGATGGATGAAATTTTACACAGTTCTTTACTCTTTATCTTGTAAATCAGTGTTCTGAATAAAATGACAGCAGAACATTTTTCCATAGCAGAATGAATAAAATCAACAAGATACAGATTTGGATAGCAAAGTAATAGGTTGATGCATAATCTGAAGTGCTTTCTAAAGTGGGTATCCTAAGTCCTTCAGCATATACACACCCGATTGCCTTTTTCTTTGCCAGTTAGAGAGTAAACATGCTACTGATTAGCTGGCTGGCAGTATCTTGCACCTGTGAGAGAGTGTAATACTTGTGTAGTGCATTGAATATGTGAATTTTGCTATTAACAGTAGAAGCCTTCAGGCTGTGTGCTGACCCGGCAGTGCAGGGTCTCAGTTTCACCTTGGCCTGAGCTGGGTTTCACGAGTTTAATACCTGCTTGGGGATGCAGTGACTGCTGCCTCCCCTGCTCCAGCTTCAGCTCTGGCGATGGCCCTTCTGAGGAGGGGGGAACACCACCCATCCCACCCCCTGCAGTCAGTGCCAGACAAACAGTAGCCCTTTTTTTTTTTTTTTGGGGGGTGGGGATGGGTGAG
>NW_009220251.1:0-46864 GCF_000690835.1 Fulmarus glacialis | reverse complement strand
GGGTGAGGGGGTTGGTGGGGTTGGGGGCCAAGGCTTCAGCTGGCAGCTTGGGAGAAGGAAGTGGTTTGTGATTAGAAAATATATTTTTAAAAAACCCAAAAAACCTAGACGTGAGACAAAGGAGGAAGAAACCCCTTCCATGAACATCACACTTTTCATCAAGAAGGCATCAAGATGCCCATAAGTCTCATAAGTCTCATAGTTAAGGTTTGAACATTTACCCCCTTCTTACTGAGAAAGAAAGAAACTGTCAGCCTTGTGCTCCAGACAGACACTGGAAGGGTGAACATAACACCAGAGAGAGGTAATATTAGTAAGTTTTATTCTATAGGTACTTTAGGGCTTTTAGGTGTTTCTATCTTCAGTAGAGAATATGGACTATTAGACAGTCAAAACATTAATTGAACTAACAGTAAATTATTGGATCATATGGTGTGTTTCCTTTTTCCCATAATATTTTGTGCATGATATGTAGCTCTCAGTTTCTACAAAATTCATAACACAGGTAAGCAGAATCAATTTTTCTCCAATCAAAATCTGCACCATATTGACCTGTGTGTCCCCTATGCCATTCCTCTTGTTCTTGATCTAGTTAAATCCATTCTACCTTTCCTATTTGATATCATCCCAGTTCAGCCTCAGCCTAAACACCAGCAGAAGGGTAACACTGGTTGTTAAACAAGTGAGACAAGAAGGTATAGCTAGAAGCTTTCTTGTTTTTTGGCTCCATCTTCAAGAGCAGTGGCTTTGGAGATGTAGCTGTAGTCATCCAGTATCAGAAACAGTGGCATTAGTGTGTAGCACTGAAATAACTCAATAATCTCTTTAGCTAATGTTTACAGTTTAGATTTAGTTCCTAAGAATTCATGCATTAAATAATAACATAGCAGATTGAATGGAGCTGTCCTGACTGATAACACTGTATGTTGAATAGGCCTGAAGAGCTCTCACTCTTGAATTAATTAATTAAGATTATATTTGGTTTTGTTCACTCTGAAACTCAAGTAGTTTTAAAATCAGATAGGCAGCTATAAGCAAAGTATTTGTGAACATGTGTCCATTTCCTAGTGCTATCAGCATTTTTTGTGTTCTATATTCTCAAATATTTAATTTTGCTCTGTTCAAAGGTTTTTCTGACTCTTCAAGTCAACTATAGGGTAATTAGTATATTTTGTTAGTAGACCACCCAAAACCCTTTTGTTCTAGCTAACTTGTGCTGAGTGTATGTGCATTTTAATAATATTCTACAGTAATGATTTAATAATATACTACAGTTCTATAGTATACTACCTTTTTCTGCTGTGGAGTGGGAAAAATAAAGTTAGCAACTGTGACACTAACCTGACTCAACAGAGCTTTGAGTTGGACCTGCCTGCACTTTAATATGGAAGGGCTTTGAATTGCTTATGTTTTAAAAAAGTGTAATAAGAACAATGAACTTTTAAAAGAAACATTATGACAAAGACAAATTAAAATAAAAAGTTCTTTGTTGTGCCTTTTCCTCCAATTTTGCTATCAGTTCCCCAGTTCTTTTGTCAATCTAGTTCTCTGGTTTGAAACAATTTCTACACTTTACTTCCTGGGACCATAGGAAAAATGTCTCTCTGCCCTTCACAATAGTGCTTTAGCTCCCTATCTGTTTTCTTTGCTTCTCACAAATCTGTCACTTTGTGCTCATGTTGCTCACTCTGTTGCTTACAGCTCTGCCTGGATTCCTGCAGCTTCAGTTGTACTCAGGAGTGATTTCACTCCTTCCCTCCAGCAGCTTTCTTCTAATCCATAGTGCAGTAGACAGGAAAAGTTAAAACAGACAGCGTTCCTTTATGCTGCTCGCTCACATATACTAACTTATACTGTCATTTTATATGTAATAAAAAAATGATCTGACAAGTACCTAACTTTTTCATTTGTAACTCCCTCCACCAGAAATACAAACTTTCTTTAAGAACTAAAGTTAAGTTTCTTGCATAATGACATGCGACCAGAAGTTTGTGCTCTGGGAAATATTTTCAGACACAAAGTCACAGAATTGATAACACCACTATTCAGTATACTAATCTTTCTCCCCCAGGTAGTAATTAATTACCACTGATTGAGAAAGGATGCTAGAATTCATTGCACAGTTTTCTTTACTCTTCAGAATAAGTATAGGAAGACTGACATGTTTAAAATCTGAAAATACTTGTTTTAGTACAAGATATTAAATAAAGTAATATAAAATAAGGTTGATTTTCCTAGAAACAGATTAATTTATTATTCACTGTTATAGCTTTTGATACAATTTATCATTACCATTTACAAATTACACCTTTAAGACCCTCAGGATTTCTTGCAATTTTATGTCTGAAATTTAACACCTTAGGGTCCTGGCTCAAGATCTGATCCTATGGCACGACCTAATAGCATCCATCTATACCTACAAGGTAGGTTATTGAGAAGATGGAGTCAGGCTTGCCACAGTAGTGCATGGTGGGAGAATGAGAGACAACAGACATAAGTTGAAACAAAAGAAGTTCAAACGATATTAGGAAAATCTTTTTCAATGTGTGGGCAGTCAAGGACTGGAACAGGTTACCCAGGGAGATTATACAGTCTCCGTCTTTGGTGGTTTAGAAAACTAGACTAAATAAAGCCCTGACTAACCTGGTCTGCCCTCATAGTTTATCTTGCTTTGAGCAGGAGGTTGGACTACAGACTTCCTAATGTCCCTGCCCTTACATCCTATGATAACTCAAACTAAGTGTGAATAACAATATTTAGAACCACTTTTAGTTTCAAATTAGAAATAACCCCAGAAGTAAAACACATGCCAAGTCTATGTCATTAAGAGCAACCTATAGTTTATATAAAGTGACAGTGTTTTTACAATGATGTTTTGAAATTTTTTCATTTTCCATGGAATTCATTAGTCCAGAGAGAGAGAGAGAGAGAAGTCTGATTCTGGACTCTGGACACCAGGACAGCACCCTCATCCTTTCTGTGAAAGGGATAAGGATCTTGAACATTTTATGCATTTTATAGTTGCTATATAAGTTCTCTAACCTCTAGATAACAAAGCCATATCCACTCACATCTTATCCTTATTCTCTCTTGCTCAGTGAATATATAAATAGGAAATCTGTACTTTTTCCTAATAGAGTTCTGAAAGTAAACACACTGAACACTTGCAGACTTAGATACTTTTAATAATAACAGATTCTGAATAGACATAGTGGGGCATTTACATTTGCATACAAACAAATTATGGCTATACAGACTATTAAATAGACAAAATCCAAATTTGTCTTACAAGGAGATAATGACAACCTGTGAATTATGACAAAAAGTCACTATTTCAAAAGATTTTCAAAGCTTTCAGGAAGCTTTGAGAATTCCTTTGTTTCTTTTGCTGATAGATTTAAATTCTTTTAAAATTAATTTAAGACCTAAAACTTCTTATTTTCTGAACTGTTCAAACACAATATCAGTAAAAGCAATCTTGGATCTTTTAAAATTAACGTATTTTCAAAATGAATGGAGATTACAGATGAAAATAAAAATACTGTATAGGAAAAATAAAAAGATTACGTTAACCACTGTCCATTTTAATTTATTAGTTAGTATATCTGTGAATGAAATCCCTAGATGCATAGGTAGGAATACATCGTGTTTGAAGTTGCTTTTCTTCTAAGATGCAGGACATCGTTTTGTCGGTTTTTTTCCAAACAATAATCAGTCATTTCAAAACCTTTTACTGCCACCTTGGCAGTAAAACCAACAGACTAAAAAATATTATTTTTATCAATTAGCCTTTGCAGCTTGCTGCAAAGTGAATGCTTCTAAAGATAAATCTGTGGTAAAACTATATTCTCTGATTAGCTTTAATCCATTCATTTGGCAAACTTTCAGATATTCTTTGTTGAGTGGCTGCATGTTATTCAATATCAGCTGTCTAGAGTTTGGTATCTAACCTGAAATATTTGTTTAGTTTGCCCTGTTTAGTTAGAAGAAAACCAGGTATCCCAGGAACAATTCATTGCATCTGTCTTAGATATCTTTTTTGGATGGAACAAACCATCTTCTAGAGGTGTCCAGTTTAAACTGTTGGTTCTAACAGGGGTTAGAGTGAACATCTAGTTTTTACATGGCCCAGGTTAGGTCGTATAAACTTGCATTTTGTATATTACAGAGCACATACTTCCCAAATGGTGAGAGAAAATACAGTCTTCGGATGCTGTAGAGTCTTCACTTACTACTGAAGGGGTCTTTTTATTAACCCAGCAGGTATCTCCAGTATTAAATTAATGATGGGGTTTTTTTTCACTTTCCCTGGCTTTCATTTCATTTGGTTTTGTTATCTTGCTGCCATTATATGTGTCAGTATGTACTGATATTTAAACACGGGATTCTGGAAAAAACACTGCATATATAAAGCCAAAAAATTATAGTATAATTGAAATCTTAAGAGTCATCTGTGCAGAAAATATTTCAGTAATCATACAGGTAAAGTTCTTATATATACCCTTCAAGGTTTCCAACTCTTTTCCAGATGCTATGCTCACCCTTTCCCTGCTCCTTTTACCGCTGTTGGCAATAGGGGTGTCACGATGAGTATTATTGTGAGCATCTGGAGTCCTTCACCAGGAGGAATATAATGTTTGTGCTGATGGCTTCATTCTTCCTTGCTCTAGGATCTACTTAGGATCGTGTTTATATGTTTGCTAACATGATTATATACCTTTGTTTTTCTTCATTGGGCTGCAGCTCCACATCACATCTGAATTTACTATGTATGGTGGGGTTTATGTATGTTAGATACTATTCTTTTGCTCTTTTTGTTGCCCTCAAGACCAGTTTTGTCCAGCTCCAGGTCTGCATTTCTTTAACTGTTCACTGGTGAGTTGTTTACAGACGTGGGGTCTCCAGTGCCAAGCCTGTGCCTCATCTCTTGTTATTCCACACCTGTACTGCCCTATGCTGCATGCTGTGTCTACAATTTTCCAGGCTTCTTTTACCATACCAGGCATGTATTTCTTTATATTACATCACTATGTTAGAGCCTTAGACCCATGGTGGTACTATCAGCTTTTGAGGATGACTGTTCTTTTTATGAGAGAATCCCAGACCCCAGTCTTCTCTCAATATTAGTGCCCTGGCATGTAGTCAGGCACTGAGTACATTCTACATCTACAGTGCTTCCAGAATTGCCAGGTGCTGCCAGGCTCTGCCCGATATCCAGGGATTCAAATACTCCTAGTTTGTCTCATTAAATAATGTTGATGGATGTCAAATTTGGCCTCAGGAAATGGAAATATACCCAAAGGTCATTGGAGACTAAAAGTTACCATTCTAAGAAGCTTTGAATGTTCAAAAGCTGATTTTCTTGCAAAGGGTATAATACTCTGTCGTTTCTCAGAGTCTAATAATGTTATTAACTACTACAATAAGCAGACCTTTTCCTTCTCACTACAGTTCTAATAGAATGTACAGATGGTCAAAACTTAATTATCTAATTTTAAGTAATATTTATTTTGTTTTTCTGGTTTTCTTCTATAGGTACTCCTAGGTTTATTTTGTTTTGTTTTGTTTTGTTTTTTTCTTAAGATTAATTCATTACAATAAGTTAATGCATAACCTAGAAGATGAGAAGATAAATTTGGATTATGAGATGATGTGATGTGGTCACCTGACAAAATATCACACATTTTACCCATATGAACAACCTTCATTTTAGACATTAACACAACTGAGCCCTCTTGGGATTTTTCGTGACAGTCAATATTCTTAATATTTAGTAGCTAGGATAAAAAATCAGTGATATGAAAATACTCAAGTTAAAAACAGCATCTTTTTCTCACCAAAAACATAAGGGTTATAAATAGGTTTTTTAAACAGCTATTCTCAACTTTTTCTTCTTCTTCTGCCTCCTACGATACAGGAGATATCAAAATAAGGCTATTGGTAGCTACTCAGCCCATCCTACTGCTTTTGTGTTACTGTGATGGGCTCCTCTATTTCTGAGATTCTAGGGTTCTTTTTGCTCTTAGTTTCTATACCACCCACTGTCCCCTCCTCAATATACTCAATCTCCACTGCTACCTCAGGCTTCCTCTTATTTAGCACACATCCCTGGTCTCTGCAGTTGCCTAAGGCACAACTTCCCAGAATATATTCCTATCATTTACATCTCTTCCTCAGCCCTTACCTTGCTTATCGAATTTCAAGTGGATATGTCTCCTGAAGATCTGTTTCCCAGGACTTTGGTAGTCGTCTTAGATCTACAGTCACGTTTCTGAACATTGTTAAGTAATTAAGTAGGAATTCATCTCAGCCAAAATTCTCTTTCATTGTAATAGAAGGACTTTGCCATTTGTATTTGTGATTTCTGAGGACCCTGGGAAAAAAAAAAAGTGTATATCTTGAACAGTTTCCTTTGTGAAAGACTTGAATAATCAATTATTTTTTGACAAGATTATTCCCTATGTCAGCTTCTTTCTTCCTGATTAATTGTAAACCTGCTTCTACACTACTACAGATTAGAAAAAGAAGATATATAACCTTTAACAATAATTTACAATTAACTGCAAAACTATAAAGACAAATGAATCACTGGCTTCAGTCATTCACATCTGTCAAACTCATTTTGAAAAGAATTTTGTTAAGGGATTCATAAAAATTAGTGAGTTCCAAAAGTTGAAGCTGTTTGCAGGAATTAAAGTGTTTAAACAACTGTATGTTGTTGAGGACTCCATCTGAAAACTTGACAGTGGTGAAAATTTGTCAAGTTTGATATTTACAGCTGTGTATAATATACTAGTGCTGTGAGCTGCATTTGACTGCAGGTGTATTTTGTTGATTTAGTGTTGATGTACAAAGATGTAAAAGTGGCTTGGCACCTGCTTATGTAAGCTTTTTTGTCTTCTCACACAATACAGTTTTGACTACAAATGAGAGAAGGCCAAGCTACACATGATATAATTTGTTATGGAGGAAAGTGCTCAAGTATTCTAATGAATCAATTTGATTTTTCAGCCCAAACATATCTTTTGCCATCAGTCAGCTGGCTGTGGTAACTTTGAGGAGAGAGGACAGTTAATCACCTGTCATGTGCTTCTAGAAAGTCTGTATGTTAGCAGAGAAATATCAAAATGCCAACTTTCCAGTTGCTGCTTTATTTAAAATTCTTCTTCCTGGATTCATGTAATTAACTGAATTGCTCACTATCAATATTTAAACTATTGCAACTTTAATTTATCCTAGTTTCAGAGAATGAATGGGGGTGATGGTGGTGGTGATGATGATGATGATGATGATGACGACAATAATAATAATAATAATAAACAACCAGAACCCCCTGAATAATTTTACAGTTCTTAAAGGTTTATATTTATTATGTTGTAGTCATGATTGCTGAATATTGGAGTACATAGTACAGGCACATTAGAGCCAATTTTTTAAAGTCTTTTAGGGAACTCCAGTTGCAGGTCAGTTTCTTTATTTGGATCTCAATAGGTATTAGCCTAAAGCTTTTGTTCTCCAAATATGTAAAATTTACTATTGATCTGATGACTTCTACTCTGTAGAAAAGAAAGCTGAGGAATTTGCTGAATCTACTTATTGTATCTACTGATGTATTTTATCAATACCAGTTCATCAGGTTTTATAGGATTTCTTCTGATTTACACTAGATTATGTAAGATGATACTGAGATAAGTTCACAAATAAACACAATTATGACTGCCCAAAACCTGGGAGGTGTGTCATTTTGCACGTTTACATAAGTTAATTAAAAATAACCCAACAAATCTAACCTATATCACTTTACCAAAGAAAAGTGTGTCAAGAAGGTGGTGAGAATAAATTATTGTGTAGACTACAGTAAGCCTGTTAGCACAGAGTTAACAATCACTTTTCAAAAATATATGGTTGACTTGTTGACTTATGTGTTCCACCTTCTAAAGTTGTCATTTATCAACATATTTTACAGTGCCAGCAATAGAATTTCCATTCTAAAGGTGCCTAAATAATTTTTGAAAATGGGATTTCATAGGATATCAAAGTATCTAAGTCACCTCAAAAATGAAATCTAAAATTCAATATGGAGTTGCCAACAACACTTCGTACAAGATATTTTAAGATATGAAGTAGTCTAGCTAAACTAGAAGATACCTTTAAGTGAGATATCTCACATAGCACATTTATTTTATATGTCAAGTTATTTAGATGTTTTAAAAAATGAAATTCAGGCTTTTTATGTATTCTTTAAAATCTCATCTAGTTTTAGGGTGTTAGAAAGGTAAGTGCTAACAATCATAAATAACCAGGTTGTACATAATGTGGCTAAAATTGTTATTTGCGCTGTGAACATTTATAAAAAAGAATGTCCCGAAGTATTTAGAGTCATTAAAGTAATTCTGGCCCACGTATACATAATTTTAGGCATCTCGTCAAAACTTCTGTGCATTCAATGCCTTCTGAAGACGTTTTGCTCATTCTAGCCCTTTGTTGGTCTCCATTTTAAAGAAAAATAAAAAGTCTAGAAGAAAAGTAATTTATTTTTTAATTTAATTTAAAAAAAAAATATTGATTTTCCATATTGTAGTCATAGGGTTTTTAGCTGTGAAGAACAAAATCTACAAGTAAATCAAGACTGGTGGAAGCAAAAATACATTTATTAATTTGACAGAAACAGTTGAGAAAAAAGCAAACAAATAAAAACCCAGTTTTGGTCTACAAAAGCTGTTTTGTCCCTACAAAACTTCTTTTGTTTAATAATGTAGAGTATTTTTAATGTTCCTAAGGAGTTTACTGAAGAGGTAACTTCACCAATATATTACCAGGAATCTCAAACTGCTTTAATTTTTAAATAACTTCCATTACTATAATATCTAAGGTTTAAGGTTATCTTTGTGAGTAAGATGGACTGTTCAAGATCTTAGAAAATAACTTGTTCAGTTGTGCTGTGCATATTACTTATCAGGGTGGTACTGATCTGGTAAAATTCGACTGTCACATGATTTTGAGAATCTCAAGCAGTAGTACAAAGGTAAATAAAAATGTAGGAAATTTCTACATTGTCCCAACTAGAAGCAGACAAGCTCTGTCTGTCATTTACTCTACTGACCTCAGGTATTCAACAAATACAGAGATGATGATGATGATGATGACAAATGCAAACACATTTTCTTTTCCACTTTTCACAAAGAAGAAGCTCTAGCCAAATTTGCCACTGTCTTTCATACATTTATTTTATCCATGAAGTTACTGCTCTTCAAGATAGCTGACAATGAGTTTTAAAAAAATAGTTAAACATGAATGTAGGAGCCAAAGTTACACTTTAATGTGGGGAAAAGCACTACTCAGTCATTTAATATCGTCTTGAAAACATACACCAGTGTGTCTCTGCATGCTGTTGAAGGTGTGGGTTTTTTACATCTTTTATATAAACTTCAAATGTCACTACTAAATTTTTCCATTACAGATATCAAAGATTTGAATCATACCTTTACAACATTTATCTGACCTCAAAACAGACCAGAAATCATGTTCAAATGGTTAGGATCTCATATTAAATTAGAAGAGATTTCTTTCTAGGTTTCATGATTTATAATACAACTTTTGCTTATTTTACTTGTGATGCAAGGAGACTGGCTGTTTGAATGGAGTAGGTAGAGCTGCAATTATCTGGACACAAGTTTATATTGTGATTGCTTTTCCCCCCCCCCCCCCCTTCGTTTTAATTTTTGTTGTTTTCCCCCCCCCCCCCCACCTTCCCCTGCAATAATGTCTCTATCATCAATTTTTCTTGTTTTTAAAGTCATTTGTTTATTAATCACAGTATTTTCCCCCTCTTTTTCCTGCTCAGTACATTTACACAAGCCTTTAAAATGTAGATTTCTCTACATCCCCTAGAATTTGGGATTCTATTGTTGTATATACATTGGCTTTCCCACTAAATTGCAGTTTCTTCTTTCTTTCTTTTTCATTATATCACATTTCTCACTTTTTGTACTGTTTGGAGATAAAAGATCCAAATACTGATGTAGTCTTTTTAGTAATAAAATGTTAAAATAAAGAGAAACTTAATCTTATTGTTACCATGATTATGCTTTGATAATTTTTTAAACTGTTATTCTATTTGTTTAGTTGATCTACATTGAGTCTTTTCATTTAATATAATGGTTAACTTCCTTGTAATCCTGCATTGGCTGGCAAGTGGACAAATATGAACAGAAGAAATATAAAAAAGATACATTTTTTACTTGTAATAGTGTCTAAGTATACCTATGTGACGAGAAATAATCTTCTTTGATAAATATATAACAGAAAATTAAAATATATTAAGATGTGGACCTTTCTCTTACTAAGTTTTTAGTGTGTCAGTTCTGGAATAAATTGAGAATTTTTTTTTTGCAGTTAATAAATTTGATATATTTTAGAAATGAAAAGCCTTTAAAATAACTTGAGTTACAGATTAGACTGCTTTGGCATCTAAATGAAGTATTGTGTTTAGTCTATGCAGATGCCTATCACGTTTACTCTGAAGAATATTAGAGAGTACAACTGCCCCACTAGGAAATCTCTACCTCCCACCCTTCCTCCCTCCCTTCCTCCCTTAGGTGAGTGAAACTGTTGCCTCAGAGAAAGGAGTGATTAATCATTGCATTTTTGAAAACACCTTCCCTAAAGATGGATAAGTAATCCTATCATTTTACTGTAGTAAAAACAGTGGAGTATTAGTGAATTCACTGTTAATGGATACACTTAGATTTTCTTCTATACCTGGTGTGTGGTAAACACCAGCAGCTGGCTGCAAGAAGAAAGGCAATTTTAAATCTAGACATTCTGTGAGTGGGCAGCATTGGTGTTCTTGATAAAAGTCATAGCCATCAATTTGAACATTGTGGCTATTCTTCCTGCTGCCCCTAGCAGTGATTTGAACACCCCTTTCTGCAACAAACAGGCACTAGGAAGTGATTTTAGCCTAGAAATAGTACATTGATGTGTTACAACTAAGGTGATGCCCTGCTCTTGCCCCAAGGAATAATAGCCTTCCAGATGCAGTGACAGCCCATGCACTCTGCCTTAGCAGTGGCCAGGGTAGCATCAGCTCAGAATCAGCCCACCTCTATTTGCTTCAGCTATTTTAGAATTTCTGAACACTGTGGTTAGTCAAGATAAGAAGTAAAACTAAAAGTTTACAAGGACTCTTGATGAGTTTTTCCAGAAGTACTGTAATTTTCTCTCTAATAGGCTTTCCTCTGATGGAAGCTAATGTTCTTCTCATTCATTTACTTCCAAAATGTCTATTTTCAAGTGTGCTGATTGGAGCTTTTGTATAAAGCACATCAGTGAGCTTTAATACTGCCTATTTGGTCTAAAATTAAGATTGTAGCCCTTATAATCTTTCATGGAGATTTGCACTCACTCTGTTCTGAGACCTAAATTTACAGTGCCTTAAGTAGATTTCATTTTGATTCAAACTTTATTGAAATTTCATATGCAGAAAAAAAGGTGTCATTCATTGGTTTTGATCAGAAACTTATATGAAGGTGCAAATACTGTATTCATATTTCAAAGATTAATGCTTTTAGTGCACCAATAGAAATATTGGTATATTTCAGGGTCTAGATATATAAGACAAGAGCTTGTGATTCAGTGATGCTTTTAAACAGAAAAAATATATTCTTTCTACAAAGAGAACTTTTAAAAATACTTTTCAGTTTTACATTTAAAAGGAAGGGCAGCTGAAGAAACTCAGGAAAGTGAAAACAAGGAGTGAACTGGATTGGACTAATTATAATAATTTTTTAACTGAGCTATGCAGATAGGGATTAGTTTAATTGCAGAAATACTTTCACTTAATCAACTGAAATATGATGTTCCTAAGATTAAAAGATCCTTATTTTGAAATCAGTTTTAAAGTGAACAAGAGTGCTAAACATTAATAATGGCATGATATAAGAAGGTCATGACATAAGAGGTGGGTTTCTATAATTTCAGTTGTGAAACTGAACATATTAAAATATTAACAATATTTTTAACAATTGAATTATCATACTTGTCTTCATTCCCAGGCTTTATTCTGTTTACTGCCTACTGTGTATCTTGGTCTTTGATTTTAGCTCCTAGCAACCACTTGTTTCATTTAAACTGAAAATAAATCTCTCTCCCACTAGATAGTTCATTTTTTATGCTAACCCTGAAATATTATTGCTTCAGTCTAACTAAAGTACAAATAAGTGAATGTATATGGGTGTAACATATGCTGTTTCTTGAAATAGTCTACTGTGCCTTATACATAACTGCTCTAGAAAATATTGATTTTTCATTAGAGGAATAACAAAACAAAAGTACTAAAATCATATTAAAGCATAGTATGCTAAGATGATCTTTCACATATTTTACTCCTTGGAAAGAGAAATGGTTGTATAAATATGAAGCCCAGAAAGACTATTAAAAATAAAAACTATTTATTTTAATCAGTAACCCTGGATATTTATGTGGTATCTTAACGAACTGACTGATGCTTGTCAAAGGTGTCAGGAATGTCTTTGACTTTTAATGAATTATCATTGTAACATGGTAGTGAAACTAATGAAGACTAGAAGGGATACAGTTAAACAAGGAAGGGCTGGGGTTTTTTTGTCTTTTGTTTGGTTTTGATTAAGGGTTTTATTCTCTTCACATGTAAAAGCAACTGAAAATGCTGGAAATAAGGTTCAATTCCTTAAACTAAAATTCATTAGCTTTCATATTGGTCTATAGGATAATCTTTTTTTTGCTTTTTAATCTTCCACAACTTTTATTTTATTGAAGTAAACCAAACAAGAATTCAGTGTATTGAAAGACCATGGTGAACTGATCCTACTGACGCTGTCTTTAATTGCTTGAATTTTCCTCTTTAATCAGGTTATTCAAGCTGATAACTATTTTTTTCTTACCGAAGTTTCTTGAATCAGCTATCTCCCATTAGGACATGGTTTCTGCATTTATTTTCCTGAGAATTTGAACAATATATCATAGCTTTGAGTAGGTAATCATTCATCAGTGAACACTAAAGGGACTTCAGTATTTTCAGCAAATGTCTCTTTTTGGGTCTGACTGAGGGAAGAAGTACTTCTGTTGAAATTGTTGGCAACAGAAATACACAGCACCTAAGTCAAATACTATGCCTATACTATGTTGTTATTGATATCAAAGTAAAATAGAAGGTTGTGCATTAAATCTATGCAGTTAAAAGAGTTTGCCTTGCACTTTTTTTAATTTAAGTCTCAGGCGTCCAGAATTTCTACAAACATTTTCAATATGCACTTGCAAGGTAGACTGACGTGTTGTTCCCAGATGCGTTGTTCATTCCTTAAATATTGTCCTCCTTCAGGGGGTTTGATTTCAGATTATACAGATCTATTTTTATCCTGTTCCCTCTTTACCTTGCTTCTAACAGCAGCAGTCAAGATGTCAGTAAATGTTAGCATGGCTATGAAGTTAAGTATTTATTTAAACATACCTAAACAAGAGGCACTGATGATGACAAAAACATGTACATTTTTAAATGGGAATTTGGAATGAATTCCTAATGTTACACAACTATTAAGAGGTTTTGTATACAATTTGAGTCAAAGTAGATAAATAGATTTGCAATTTTAGAGGACCAGTTGTTCATCTGTTCTGACTAAAGGTTGTTATATTGCTTACCTATTTATTAAGGCTGATTAAATGATTAAAGTAGTATCTTTCAAAAAGCATTGATGTGAAGACATCAGCAACTGTAGAATCCATTTATTTTATGGTAGTCTGGTACAGAGACCCCACTGGTAAAAATATGTGAGATGATTCTAACTTCATTTCATTTTGTTTCTCTTTTCAGTCATTTACTTTTGTTACACTTTTCTCCACTGAATTAATGATGCCTTTAATGCTTGATATTTTCCCCATTCAAGGGCTGTAATCAAGTCACCTTTCTATCTTCTTTAGAAAATAGATTGAATGTGTCATCAGGTTTGGGAATGATAAGTAGCGTGGATGATTAAGGAAACATTCCTGTTCAAGACTGAATTCTTCCTAAAAGATGTTAGGCAGTTGGTAGAGTTTTTTTATTGAATTCACTCCAGATAGACCTATGAAAGATGTGACTTGTGTTTTAGACCATGTGTGCAGTTGCTGTCTCAGTATCTTCATTTAAAATGATCCCCCTTGACCTGATTAGGTAATTGGCTCCCAAATCACACTAAACACACTGCTTTTTCCAAATTAACAAAAAGAAAAATATAATTTTTTGCCCTTTGCAAGGAGATGCCAAAGAGAAAAGTTAAACACCGTCATGGTTTACCCCCAGCCAGCAACTAAGCACCATACAGCCACTCACTCACTCCCCCCGGGTGGGATGGGAGGGAGAATCAGAAGGGTAAAAGTGAAAAAACTCATGGGTTGAGCTAAAGACACTTTAATAGGTAAAGCAAAAGCCATGCGCACAAGCAAAGAAAAACAAGGAATTCATTCATTACTTCCCATTGGCAGGCAGGTGTTCAGCCATCCCCAGGAAAGCAGGGCTCCATCAATGTAACGGTGACTTGGGAAGACAAACGCCATCACTCCGAACGTCCCCCCCTTCCTTCTTCTTCCTCCCCCAACTTTATATATACTGAGCATGACATCATATGGTATGGAATATCCCTTTGGTCAGTTGGAGTCAGCTGTCCCAGCTGTGTCCCCTCCCAACTTGTTGTGCATCCCCAGCCTACTCACTGGTGGGGTGGTATGAGAAGCAGCAAAGGCCTTGCCTCTGTGTAAGCACTGCTCAGCAATAACGAAAACATTCCTGTGTTATCAACACTGCTTTCAGCACAAATCCAAAACATAGCCCTATACTAGCTACTATGAAGAAAATTAACTCTATCCCAGCCAAAACCGGCACAAACACCTTTTTTACCATCCTTGAACCATGAATTTTTCCTTTGATACGTCTCCCGTGCTGTGATTAACAATATTTCCTTATCTCCTCTCAGGCTTTTCTCTATGCCTTTTCTAGCTATTTTTAGTCTTCCCTAAAAGAAAGTTGCACTCTCTTTTTTAACAAAAGGTTAAGAATATCTTGGTAATGGTGGCAGAAAAATGGGGAGGACTGAATGGATTCAGGAGTAGAAACAATGGCAGGAACAACTCATTAATCCATTTGGCTTGTGGAATTACACTTTCTGGCCTTTCTTTGGGTAGAGCAGTTGGAGTCACTGTTTTGCTGATTTGCCTTCTCCTGTTTAGTAATACGGGTGGGTCAGCAGCACCCATTCTTGTCAAATGTGTTCAGTCAAAGGGAAAAAAAATAAGGTAAGCATTGATATATAACCTCATCTACGAGTACTGCTGGCGTACAATATTATACTGAAGTATAACAGGACAGTTAAATAGTAGATTGAATAATAAGAAACAATTGACCAATCCATGTCACTTCATGTTGCAAATATTCTCTTTTATATGCACTAATACCAGTCAATGGCCTTGTTCTGAGGAATGGTCTTCTTGGTTTTTCCTGTTAGCAAGCTCTAACATCTGCAAGTTGCAATATACTTTTGCTGTAATTTGGTTACTATGGTGATGAGAGATAGCAACAAATTCACGAAAGATTCTTTGAATGTCCTCTGATGCTAAAGAGAAGTGAATAATATGTCCTAAAAGATAGATCCAATTCATTTTGCCTTATTGAAGCAACCATTTCCAATGAACTGAGTGACAAAAAGGAAATTGTGTTTTGACCCTTTTTCTGCTAATGGGATTTTCTTGTATAGTGTTTTTTGCATCAGCTGTTCTGGTATATAATAGAGACAGGGTGTGATATTTTAATCTCCTGGTAACTGTTGTTCCATCTATTTACAGTTGCTCTACATAACTAGCCTGTGTTAGTAAGGAAATTATTAGAGGTTCACATACTTATCTATTAATTGGTTTAGAACGAATTAGCTATGTTTACTTGGCAGTTTACAATTCTGAGTTAAAATTATTCTGTTTACCATTTCAAAAGTATACATCTTTTTGTAAAGTATAATTTATTGTTTTATGAATGTCTATTTTTAATGCAGTTGATTCAAGTAACTAACAAAATGTGGAATCAATACATACTACTACTTCAGAATAGATTTATTATAAAGATAATGCTATTGCTACAGCAAATTATTGAAAAAAGCTTCAGATGTAATCTGTAAGTATGTGTTAGAAAGGTGGTTTAAATCAGAGTACCAAAGTACAGGATATGTAAAAAGCATATTTGCTATATAATTTTCCAGAAGTAAATGGAAGTAAATTCTTAGCTGCTATAATTCTGTTGTATCTTTGATGTTGCACAATTAAAAAGAGTTAATTATCCAAAATACTTAGGCAGCTCATAACTGTTGAGGTATGCAGGCAGATTAGTAAACCCCTGCCTGGAGTTTTAAAGGTGGGGGGGAACTGGGGACTTTTCAGGGATTATTTTCTTGCAAGGCCAACAGAGCCTGGGTAACCATATCAGTAATCCCACATAAAGCCAAGATTATCTTGGTAACCATATCAGAAATACTGAATTGGTGTATGGAAGTGACAAAACTGGGACCAATGGGGAGAAACACTTAGGTAAGTGTTGTTCATCTGGGAGAAGAAAAGAGTGAAGAAAAGTAGGGATCAAAGGTAGGTGGACGGCAGAAGTACAAATATGAGAAAATGCAGAGAAAAGGTGATAAAAGGGCTGGCTGAGTGTAAGCAGGCTGCGGCTCATTACGCTTGTCTGGCTGAGCCCTGCATCCGATCACTGCAGTCTCTTTTTTTTACTGTTTCTGTCTTACCACCCTTCCTAGTGGGCAGGGGTTAAGCTGGACTAGCCAGCAACTAGAATGATACCCAGATCTGGAATGACTCAAGGTCTGAGCCAGCAAGTTGGCAATAGGTCCAAGATCGGGGTATGGATATCAGACAGACTTAAAACCTGTGCTAATATTTGAGGCATCCGTTAACGTGGGTTTATTTGTGCATTTAGAAAGTGAGGAAGTGTGTATGTTTGCTGGTGAACTTCAATACTGACTAGCCAGAGAAGAGGAAAAAGTTTGAGCCATCATTGCTGTTCACGCTCACGAGTGCTGTTTGTGTTTATGTGGCACAGGGAAAGACACTGCTCTCCATGTTGATCCATGTGGTCACTGTGTCTGTATTGTGTCTGTGTGTGTGTGTGCATGCACACGGGATTGTGTGTGCACCTATTGAGAGTGCATTCAGCTTCATTACTGGCTGGATCTATAAACAGGAAAGGCAACAACCTCCCTTAACAAAAACCCCTGTGAAAGAGATGTTCAGTGACTCTTCAGTGTCTCCTGGGACTATAGTTCCAGTTCTCACCCTCCCTTTGCTACAGATGAGTTTACACATTCCCACATACTTCTACCATGTTTATTCACCAAAACAAACAAAACATACAGGAATATTTTAAGTTCTTTGCTTTTTAAATGGTGATAGTTTATAGGTGTCCCAGACAGTAAATGGAGCTTCACAGTGTAGACAATTTAAGAAAAACACAGTAAATAAAAGCCTCTCAATCCCTCCTAAAATTAAAAAAAAAATAGAATTAATGAGAAATAATAGGGAAACACAACATAGTGACAAGGTAATGTTTATGGGCAACATATCAAGAAGCATCATTCACTCAAACACTCCCTAATTTTTTGTGCTTATTTCTTTTAGGTCCATTTTGTGAGGAATCTGGTGATCCTTGTGCATCTCAGCCATGCCTGCATGGGGGCATATGCCAATATAATCGGTCTGGATATATTTGTGGTTGTCCTGCTGGTTTTCTTGGTCACAGTTGTGAAATTGATATCAATGAATGTTCTTCAAGGCCATGTCAGAACAGAGGTACATGTATCGATTTACCAAATGTAAGTATAAACTTCAGAGATCCCTATTTGAACGTAGAATCGTAGAATCATAGAATCACAGAATCACAGAATCATAGAATGATTTGGTTTGGAAAGGACCTTTAAAGGTCATCTAGTTCCAACCCTCCTGCTGTGGCAGGGACATCCACTAGATCACGTTGCTCAAAGCCCCATCCAACCTGACCTTGAACTCTTCCAATGACAGGGCATCCACAACTTCTCTAGGCAACCTGTTCCACTGCCTCACCACCCTCATCGTAAAAAAAATCTTCCTTATGCCCAATCTAAACCTACCCCCTTTCAGTAGGGTACCCTTTTGCCCTTTGCCCCTTGTCCTGTCACTAAAGGCCTTGGCAGAAATTCTTTTTCCGTATTTCTTATAAGCCCCCTTCATATATTGAAAGGCCACAATGAGGTCTCTCCAGAGCCTTCTCTTCTCCAGGCTGAACAACCCCAATTCTCTCAGCCTTTCTCTATAGCCATTTTCATGACAATCTTCTGGACTCGCACTAACAGGTCCATGTCTTTCTTGTGCTGGGTTCCCAAAGCTGGACACAGTGTACTGCAAGTGGGGCCTCATGAGAGCAGAGTAGCGTGAGAGAATCACCTCCCTTGACTTGCTGGCCACGCTTCTTTTTATGCAGCCCGGGATACAATTGGCTTTCTGGGATGCAAGCACACATTGCTGGCTCATGTCCAATTTTTCATACACCAATAGCACCAAGTCCTTCTCCACAGGACTGCTCTTAATCCATTCATCACCCAGTCAGTGCTGATACTGGTGACTGCCCTGATCCAGGTGCAGGACCTTGCACTTGGCCTTGTTGAACTTCATGAGATTCACATGGGTCCACTGCTTAAGCCTGTTAAGGTCCCTCTGGATGGCATCCCTTCCCTTTCATGAATCAACTGCACCACTCAGCTTGATATCATCCGAAACTTGCTGAGGGTTCACTCAGTCCCACTGTCTATGTTATTAATAACGATATTGAACAGTACTGGTCCCAGTACGGGCCCCTGAGGGATATCACTTGTTATTACTGATCTCCATTTGGACATTGAGCTGTTGATTGCAACTCTTTGGACACAGCCACACAGCCAATTCCTTATCCATCGAATAGTCCATCAAACCCGTATCTCTCTATTTGGCAACAATGATGTTGTGTGGCATGATGTCATAGACCTTACAGAAGTCAAGGTAGATAGCATCAGTTGCTCTTCCCTTATCTGTCAACACAGTCACTCCATCATAGAAAGCCACCAGATTAGTCAGGCATTATTTTCCCTTTGTGAAGCCATGTTAACTGTTTCTAATCACCTCCCTGTCATCCATATGCCTTGACATAGCTTCCAGGAGGATCTGTTCCATGAAAGTGCCAAAACATTTAATTCTAAATGTAACTTTTTAGCTTTGCATGCTTCATGAAGAAACACAGCATTGTCTGAATGTGTAGTGTTTCTAATATTTCTAAGGTTAAAAAGCCCAAATTCCACATTTTCAGTTCAGTTGCTTGGAGGTCACTCAAGAAACTATTGATGTTGTTTTTTTGTCTCTCTCTAACAAAATCTGATATAAAACATGATACATCCGTCTTCTTTATTTCCTAGTGGTTGTTTCCTATTGTTGCTTTTCCTGTGGTATCTGTTTTTAATTCATTTTTTCTTTTTGTAAAATAGAATAAACTCATGCAGACTCACAAAGGTTTGATAATAGATCCATATCTGGTAGTATTTCAAATTGCATTGTCGATGTTCTTTCATTAGCATGACTATTGCAAATAGCAATGATTATACAGAACCAAAACAGTGAAATAAGAGTTCAAAAGCTCACTTATCATATACCAGTGATAAATAGTCACTCACAGAGAGAGAAAAAAGAGACATCCAAATTGCCAAACAAATTGATAGATTTCTAAATTATGCAATCTGCCTAAATATTTTGTCTGGTAGATAAACTAACACATACTATTTTGTACGATCATTTCTATAGACAAACAGATGCAGTAGTTTGTTTCACACATACAGAAATCTCTCAATAGATGTTAAAATAAAGTTCCCTGGTCATGCTTTTAAGACCTATTCTGAAGAAACACCTGAACACTTCCAATTTCACTGGGGGAATAAAGCCCTATATATTTTTCCTTTACTTTTTGATGTCAAAAGGCCGCTAAAGAACATTATATAGAAAAGGATGAGAGCGTCAGCTTTAATAAATATCTTGTTTTGTAAAATAACTTACTGTTCTTACTATGTAAATTACAGATTGCAGTAACTGACAGATGTCTTTCACCATTATAGAGAAGTATACTCTCTGTGCTTCACATTGAAGCGGAAAAAGGTTACAAACCATTTTCTTTCCTACTCTAGTTAGTGATACTGTTTGGTATCTGAGGTACCTTGTGCACTGTTACTGTTTGATAGATGCAAACATTACATTGGAACAAATTCAGAAATGGGGAAAAACCATATAAATGAATTATAAAGTTCCTTCTTGATTCAGTTATGAAATTACAAAGCCAGCCAAATTTAGAGCTGGTATATTTCCAGGTAACAAATCCAACTCTGGTATAATCTGTGCTGGAAGGCCTGTTCCACATGTCCTAAATTATGTTTGTAACCTATTTGGGGCTAGGGCTGCTTTTTGTTCTCTCTTTATAAACTGTTTAATATGATGAGACCCTGTCCTAGTTAGGGTCTCTATAGTAATGGAAGTAAACACTAATTTCTGTATTGCCTTCGTTACAATGAATAATTATTTCTGATTTCCTTCTCTTCTATAGGATGTGGCATGTATCTGCCTGCCAATATTCACTGGCAAGTTCTGTGAGAGAATACTGAATCCATGTGAATTGTTTCCTTGCTTAAATAATGCCACTTGTGTAGCTCAACAGCAGAACTATAGCTGCCGGTAAGATTAGAAATTAATTTATTTCAGTACTTCGTTGGATCACTTGATTATATCCCACTGATTGTAGAAAGAAAAGATATCATCAGTCATAGAGAACACAGAAAACTATAAACTTTTCTTTTAACAATTTTTTATTTAATTTTGGTGCCCTACTGTGTTAGTCTTCTTGAAAAGTCTTGAAGTGCTACAAAAAGTTTTAAAATATTTAAGGAGTTATAAATTGTTTTTGTAAGATAAAATATATAAATCCTGACACACTGATGACAAGTGGGACAATTAAACTACAGGTACCACGCCCATTCAGGGTGTATGATGTTTATGCCATGTTTCTGAAAGGGTAAAACAACTGTGTTAATTTCTAATTCACAGACATGCTTTAGTAGGTCTTAGATTGATCCTTCAAGCAGCATATTAAAAACTGCTTCATTCAGAAAGACCATGCTAAAAATAATGCATTTGAAAATAAGAAAAATGACCCAGTAGGTATATAATTTCCTTCCATTTTAAATAGCTTTGTAGATATTTTCTTACACCAATAAGGAGTACAATTTGTATTCTTCACATTTGCTTGGCTTTTATCTGGCTGCCTGAAGTAAGTTCTGTTTAGCATTACTGAAGTGCAGTAAACGACTTCAAATTTTAGGATAATCATAAAAGCAGAAAATTGAAAGCTGTTGTACACAAAAGCCTGAAAACACATTATGAATGAACTTAGTAGCTGCAAATACAAAACAGAAGTACAGAACATAAAGTTACAGTCCATCAGAAGAGATTCAGTTCAGAAGTCCGGAAATTAAAACATAAGTAGAACTATGTTTACAGTTTTCCCAAAGAAGAAAAAAAGACATACAATTTTATTTATACTTACACCTAAATACATATATACATACATACACACACATACACATACAAACACATACACAAAGTTAGATCTTCCCATACAGATACGTATAGTAATTATAATTTATTTTCCAATACTTTAAACCAAGATATAAGCCACTAATAATTTACTATTACAGAGCCACTCTTTTACCCAGTATGTTGGTGCATGAATTAGTATGAAATGATGCCTGAAGCTTACATTTAAAAATATGCATAACATGAAAAAATAATATCAAGAGGTAGATTGCCTTTCTTTAAAAAAAAAAAAAATTAAAAAATATCCTGGCCCTGTGTGCAATGCAGATTGAATAATTTACAATTTCACAAAGCGCTGGTAGAAATGGTCTGTACCATGAACCTCATTGTACCATGGAAACTGGTTAATAAAAATAGCTATGGAAAGGCACGGTGATTTAACAGTCTTTCAATTGATATACTATGTGAGAATAGGAGTCATTATTTAGGTCAATATAACAGAAAGTAAAAATGGGCAATTAACAACCCAACTGTGTGTCCAAAGAAGGGCAATGAAGCTGGTGAAGGGTCTGGAGCACAAGTCTTATGAGGAGCGGCTGAGGGAACTGGGATTGTTTAGCCTGGAGAAAAGGAGACTCAGGGGGTACCTTATCGTGCTCTACAACTACCTGAAAGGAGGTTGTAGCGAGGTGAGTGTCGGTCTCTTCTCCCAAGTAACAAGTGATAGGACAAGAGGAAATGGCCTCAAGTTGCACCAGGGGAGGTTTAGATTGGATATTAGGAAAATTTTCTTCACTGAAAAGGTTGTCAAGCATTAGAACAGGCTGCCCAGGGCAGTGGTTGAGTCACCATCCCTGGAAGTATTTTGAAGACCTGTAGGTGTGGTGTTTAGGGACATGGTTTAGTGGTGGACTTGGCAGTGCTAGGTTAACGGTGGTCGTGGTTTAACCCCAGCCTGCAACAAAGCACCACACAGCCGCTCACTCCCTCCTCCCCCTGGTGGGATGGGGCAGAAAATCGGGAGGGGAAAAGTGAGAAAACTCAGGTTGAGACAAAGACAGTTTAATAGGTAAAGCAAAAGCCACACATACAAGCAAAGCAAAACAAGGAATTCATTCACTGCTTCCTATCGGCAGGCAGGTATTCAGCCATCTCCAGGAAAGCAGGGCTCCATCACGCCTAACAGTTACTTGGGAAGACAAACGCCATCACTCCAAATGTCTCCCCTTCCTTCTTCTTCCCCCAGCTTTATATACTGAGCATGACATCATATGGTATGGAATACCCTGTTAGCCAGTTGGGTTAGCTGTCCTGGCTATGCTCCCTCCCAGATTCTTGTGCATCTGGCAGAGCATGGTAACTGAAAAGTCCTTGAGTAGTGTAAACACTACTTAGCAACAACTAAAACATCAGTGCATAATCAACCTTATTCTCATACTAAATCCAAAACACAGCACTATACCAGCTACTAGGAAGAAAATTAACTCTATCCCAACAAAAACTAGGACAATGGCTGGACTCAGTAATCTTAAAGGTCTTTTCCAACCTTAATGGTTCTATCATTCTATGATTCTATGATTTGTATTGACTATCAAGAGAATCACTTCAATTATGTGGTAAAATTAGGTACTAGAGGTTCTAGTTTTGGGCTCAGATGGTACAATCCTGTTTACTACTAATATCAAGCATTAAGATCCTATTAATATCAGTGGTGCTTAGGTTTTACTTTTAGTATTTGTGTATTATTTATGCATTCAGTTGTGCTATCTGTAAAATACATATTTGCTGAGACACGCAAGACACATTTGTGGGAGCTAGTTTGAGAAATGGGATAGGTTATAAGCTTATTATTTTTAACACTAAGAACACTCTAAAAAAAAGGAAATAACATCCTAGAGAGAACACTATGAATAGAGTAATGAAGAGTGCATCCTTCAGCTTTGTACAACATCGAGTGCTTAGCCCTGTACATACTGTTTAAATAAAAACTTTGGATAGTATTTAATTCACATAGTTTTCCCTGGCATCTAAGCTGCACATAAGACTTTCTTGGTGAAGGAAGAGAAGAACTCCAGAAAGTGACTCATCTCTTCCAAAGAGAAATGTATCCAGGACAGGTGAAATGAAGCATCTTCTGGAGGTTCTGAATCTTCTCTGTACAGAGGTACAGAGAAAGCCTGAACTGCTGTCCTAAACCAGACACTAAAACTGCAAACTTTTAATGTTAGATAAGTATGGCAGCGTTGGAACTTAGTTTCAATACTCAGCCTCAGTTTTGCCATTCAGTCCCTGAAGTGATTGTAATATTTTTTAGTGTTTATTGTTAACAAATTGAAATTTATTTCCTCATTTTCTGTGAAAATGAGATCAGTTTTCTACCCCTTAATCCCAAATATTTAGTAAGTGTAAATTCTGTGTGTATTTATGCTTGCATGCTTGGAAGGAGACATTTAGGTGAGAGAAAGCATTTTGAGGGAGTATGAATCACGTACTTTTCATAAGGAGACCAGATTCAGTAATTTGGTTGTGAGAGCTGCAGTCTTGACAAAGTCAGAGTGCTGAAATGTAGAGGAGGTGCCGAGTTTTAGAGAAGGCCAACAGTTTTACTGGTTTTAGGATTCAAAATTCTCTCTTTAAATTTATGTCTTGCATTAGCTACTTGAATGATAGAGGCTGTCGGAAAGCCTATAGGAACAGTGGTTTAACAGTTTCAGCTTTTTTAAGTCACAGACTTGGAAGCTTTCTGGCTGTGAGTCATGTTTTAATTCATTTACCCAAAGAAAACCTACCATTAACAATGTTGCTTTATTCAGGAGGTTTTGGAGCTGCTCAATCAAAGTTTTAAGTGGAGGTTTTGTTTCATTTTTGGTAATGTCAAATGCTGTAGGTTATGACTATGTCTAGTTACTCCACAAAAAACTGCGTTTCCTTCAGTGTAATACTACTACCTGATCCACTTTTACAGCATTTTAACATTTTAAATAAATGTAATGACATTTAGCTCACATACATATACAAATTCAAATAATAGCTGAATTGACCTTTTAATCCTTTTTGTTTTGGTTTGGTTGCCCTTATTTTGTCTGCTTCTCCTTACGCAGCCACATTCTGCTTATATCCATCACCATCTCAGCTTCTATCTACTTATCCTTTCTTCTTTGGGAAAGCAGTTGTTTTCCATTCTAAACATATAACCAAACAGACTCAATATAATTTTCTTCACTTCAGTTGTGATGTATGACTATCTTGTATCCTCATTCCATCCTTTCAGTCTTGATATCATACACAGCTTTGTGCTAAGAATCTAATACTAACATTTTTTCTTAAATGTCAAAATTTAAGGTGAATTCAAATAGGCCGTGAACAAGGATATCCATCACAATTAATTGTGATTGTTTATTTTGTATCTTCTTCTATTACCCTTGTTCTTTAGGACAATAAAAAGTCACAAAAATGTGAAATGGTGTTCTGAGAAAATTTGTTTGGTTAGTGTAATCTTTGGAACTTTACTGTCAACTTTCTTGCTGTTAATTTACTCTTACCTTCTCTGACATTGATATGTCTATTGCAAAACAACAACAAAAGCAAAAATAGAAAAAATGAGAAAATATAAAAATTAGAAGAAGCAGTTTCTAAAATTGTCTTACTAAATTATCTATTTTATGAAACAGTCATAGGTTACCTAAATAAATTGAACCAAGAAAACTAGGAGCTCTTTCACCTGATTTCGGACCATAGGTAAAAACAAATCAGTAAAACAAACATTGTAACTGAGTTGCTCTGATTTGGTTTTAAGTGTTATTTAAATATGGAATTATAACAAAAGATACAATTTTTTTTTTTTTTTTTTACTTCATATTCCTTTTTTATATAGATATAATACATGGATAAATGGTGCTGTAATATAAAAGACAACAAATATGCTATCTGTTGATATGAGTACTTTTCTTTAGAGGGAAAAATAAGGATGTAACTATCTGATATCTTTGAACACGCTGAAATAAAAGCAGCTAAGTATTATGAAAAACTCCTTTTAGCTACAATAAGTGAACCGGAAATTTGTTAAGAACAAACTTTGCAAGAATTTTGATTCCAAGTATTGAAATTGTAGCAATATAATTATAGGATTTACATACAGCAATTTTTTCAAGAGGAGGGTGAGGATTATGTAGTCCATTGCTACTTGTATAGAGTGTCCTCCTGTGGTTGTGTCTATACTAGCCTCAAAGAAAATAACTATCTAGAGAAGGTTTTCCCATATCCACCTACCTCTGTCCAAATGGTCCTACGCATGGACAGTGTGGATGCTCTCCAGGGGTTTTAGGTGAAATCCAGCCTGTTTAACACTTCACCAAAGGCTAATAAGTGACAAGCTTCTGGACATGCTGGATGCCTCTGTGCATCCCTCAGAAGCATAGCCATAGCCACTGATTAGGTATCTTTAACTGATTTAGAAAATACGGTTAACTCAGATACTTTCTATTGAATGTTGTTGCCTGATCATTTGCTATTGAAAATATATCCTGTACTTTTGTATGCTACATAACTGTGAGAGCCTTCACGCATTCTGAAACCAGGGATAGTGTTATTTTTTAAAATGGGGAAACGTAAGCAACACAACTGAATCTCATATCCATCAAGAGCAAGAGTATAGAAAAAACAGAAGCAATTCTGTATCATCTTCGTGATTTCCAGCTTCTGGGCTGAGTCATTACACAAAGTATCCCTCAGAAAAAACTGAAGAAACTTCCTATTTATTACTTTTGGGTTCCTTCACAAACACAAATTTTCAGCTAACTTCTACATGAATCTTTTCTTTCCATGCTACCAGAAAGAGCCTTTAGACAGAAGAACATGCTAAGCATGTCTGTAAGAATATATTGAGTGAATTTGACAGGGATTATGTATCTATCAAAACGCAAAAGAGAGTTTTTGCAGCCTCGATTTTACATTTTGAGCAAGATATAAATATTCAAATATTTTTTCTACACTGTTCCTTTATTGCTTTTGAATAAGACTTGTTTACTATCCATTTGAATCTCATCTCTTTTTTTTGTGTATAGGGAATTTTTTTAAACACTGGAGGGCTAAGTAAGAAAAGGATTTTCTCCTACTAATAACAAGTTCTTACATGAAGCAGAAGAAATGTCTGCAGTTCCTTTTGCCATATAAGACTTATGCACAGCTCCATTGGCATCACATGGAACTAACCAACTGCTACAAAATAGAATGCTAGTTTTCTCCTTTAAAGAAAATACCGAATTACAATTAAGCAAACACAAAAACAACCATACATTGTCCTCTCCACAGGTTCTTCACATTGTTCCTTACATACCTAAGCATAATATTTTATGGAGAAGCAAAAATATCCAGAATCATGGTTTTTAATTGCTTGAAAACATGTTCTGTTTATTTTAAATAACATACGAGGTCTGTTTTGTTACCCCAAGAACATTTTTTAATAGAATTATGGAATATAATTAAATACTATGAACTTTTAAAATGCAAGTCCTCTAAAATACTCTGGTGTATTTGCAGCTGCATGCCAGGATTCACTGGAAAGAACTGTGAGGAAGTAATTGACTACTGCAAGCTGCTCAGCATCAACTGCCTGAATGAAGGATTGTGTCTTAATATAATTGGAGGATTCACTGTAAGTAATTTAATACATGTTAAACTAATTCAGTGCTCCAAAGTATAAAAGCTTCAGACAAGCAGAACTTGAAATGCATTCATTACTCTAAGAGACAAGAGGGACATACATTTATGTGTTTGTTATTTATTTAAATCAATAACACAAGGACGATTCACTTGGGTAATATGGATTTTTTTATTACTTTTCTACTGAGACTGTGTTTTGTACTATATCAAGTAAGAGAACTGAAGATACTTTTATAGTAAAAAGAATATATAACTAATTGTGGTCCAGTGCTATTATCCACACAGATGATAATCACAGCTATGTTGCAGCCGTTAAAAATACATCACTTGAATTGAGTACATCTGTTGCTATTGTTTTAACCAGAATCAAATTAGTAATTTAAAATAAGCAGATTTAAACTTAACACAAACTTAGAAGTTTGATGATGAAACTGCAGTGCCGTGAGGTTGATTCCAACTGACAAGTTGAAAAACTGTAATTCTGCTTGTTTTAACTTTCAAAATAGCTCTTTAAAATTGTTGAAGAAGATCCATCATGGACCAAGATTCTTCTGGCCATAGCTTGTCAAAAGAGAGGAACTAGTTTCCCCAACAGCAGTAATCGGGAACAACTTAAAGATTACTCTAAACAACCTTTTGTTCTGCAAATAACACGAGATGATCACAGAATAACAGAATGATTGAGATTGGAAAGGACCTCTGGAGGTCATCTTGTCCACTACCCTGCACAAGCAGGGCCACCTAGAGCCATGTATCTAGTCCTATTCCACTTAACTGTTTGGGTGTTCAGACAAAATATATTATTAGGATTACTGTTACTCCTTGCTTCAGGGAGTAGGAAAAGTAGTCTACTCTGTAAGGGGAGGACAACTGGAACCAAGGGTGACAGCAAGGTCATCAGGGACAGTGTCCTCACCAACAAGGGGCACAATCCCTCAATACCCACAGGAACACAGCAGATACACAGATTCAGCCAAAAGTCCAGTGATCACCAGACAAGTCCTTAGTGATGAAGCAGGTTCGCAGTCAAGCTGGGTAGTCAAGTCAACAGATCAGAATCAGCAAGATACAAAGCTGGATACAGGCATACTAACAAAATAGCTTAGGAAGGGATGTAGTGCAAAGGCCTGGGCTTAAACGCAGCTCATGAGTAAATGAAAGAAAGTGTGGACATCTCAGAGGCAAGTTCTGTTTTCACAGTAGGGTGATCTAAGGTAACAGTGCTGGGCTGCATCAGAGTTGACCTTGAACACAGGGGAAAGAGGTCACCAAGGAAGAGTGCAGAGAAAGATGATTATGGGCTGGTCAGGCCAATTAGAGCCTGTTGATGCATTCAAGGTCCTGACAGTTTCTCTGAATGTTCCTTGCATATAGTTATTCATTCAGTCCAAATATCATTGCCTTTCTTGTAGTCACAAAAGCTAAAGAGGCGTTGATATTTTCTCCCCAATGCTTTCCACCTGACTCCTTGTGTTTCCTCATGTTCCTTGAGTCTTACCTGATCTGAAAACTACCATATAGAGGTGACCAAGGATTGTTTCTCCTATTTACTTACGGAGACAAAGAGAAAAGAAGATTCCTGTCATTTGTTCAAAGTGGCCAGCCCATATTTTTGTACCTAGTTCTGTGTGCACATTCTAAGTCAGATACTGTTATCGACTTTTCAAGTGTCACTAAGAAATAAATTCATATCACTTTTGACCACATCACAGTCTCCCAATTGCTGCATCTTGTCCTTTCCCTTAGTTCCTGATCTTAATTGCCAGGAGCAAGTGTTTAGGTGGACCTGCTACTCATTCAAATACTTGCATTTCCACAGATATGTAATCAGATCTAAAATAGATCTGTAACAAGAACTTTATTTAATAGCGTGATAAAGTTAGTGAGGTAAATACATGTAAATAATAATTTCAGAAATTATTGTATATTGTATTACTGAAAGAAATAAGTATGTTGTATCTGCTAAATTCTTAATTCTGATGAAAATTCTTTTAAAAATTGTGCTTTAAGAACATTTTTTAATACTACCTATAAATATATATTAACTAGAGCAATAATATATAAATGTAGTTTAACAAAAATCTGAGGTAATTTGCAAAATATTGCATATCAGAGATTTATGTTAATAGAGTACTAAAACATCCATACTCAGAAGAACATAATTCTTGCTTTGTTGAGTATACTGTATATAATATACCCACAGAAAAATAAAATAGATGGCGAGGAACTCTGAGAATTTGCCTCTCCTCATTGTTGATAGCAGATGAAACAAAAAAATACTGAGTCCAGTTCTGCTGCAATGAAATAAAACGGTTCATGAAAAGATATTCTGATTTTAAAATGTTTGTGTCTCCCAGTTAACTTACCTACATGATAGAAAATTTAGATTCAAAACAGAAACATTGTTTTTAGCTCTTTTCAGCTACTTATGTCCACTTATATCAAGCAACAGCAAAACTTACAGTATAACAATTAGAATACAAAAGTGATATCATTAATCAGTGAGTACAATGTGTACAACATATTCAGACATCAAAGTGAAAACTAATGAAACACAAAAAGAAATTAAAAAACAGAGTTTTAGGAAAGCAAACAACAATGGGATACCAAATTTTTGTGTCGTTAGTAAGTGTGTTAACATTTACTGTTAGACACAAGCAAAATAGTTGTATAACAGTAAATGTTTTCATAAAATAATCCTCAAAAATACACTTCCATGACCAGTATAAGATGTGATACTTTTTTAGCAGACACTGAATTAGGCTATAAGATGGAGCTAAATCATCTGGCACAGCAAAGGTTGGATTTTTTTGTTTAAACTTTGATGCCTACAGAAGTGAATGGTTGGTATAGTACCTGATAGAAAACTAGTATGGCAGGCCTTTGGGACTGCCAAAGAAGATTGAGCAGACAAAGGGAGGAAAGGATGAAGAATACTAAAGAGCCAGATACAAATTACTGGATTTTTTTTTTTTTAAATATACATTATACTAAACCACAATTGAAAATCATTGCCCTTTTCCTTGACAGTTCATCTGTGGTGTGGCATCTTTATTTGGAAGATAAGCAGTTGTACACCAGTTATAGGTTAACTTCTCTTTGAAGACACAAACAACTATGGATTCTGTCCAGCCATTTTTCTTGCTTCTCTTAGTTGTAACTTTCTTGATCATAATTCATTTTTTCCCCATGGAAAATATATATTTTCAGTATTATCACAAAAATCAAATACTTATGGGCAATTTGAGAATTCCAGATGAGAGAAATTTGGCTGTTAGATTATTTTTTTTTTACAAAAGCAGATTTAGAAGTACTGAAACATTCAACGCATCTGTATAAGTGACACTAAGCAGTCCACCTCAAAGGAAAAAAAAAACCTACAACAAAATAATTTTTAAAAAATCAAGGTGTTGAATCTTGAAATCTAATTTAAAAATTCATTTTGAATAATCTCTAGTTTAGTTTCAAAGAGTAGTAAATACTTAGCATTGAAACAGTATAGTGTTATTTTTTCAGTATTGCTGTAACAGTTATTGGCACAAGTCCTTGATTAATAATTAGTATTAACTCTAAGTAATTGTAATATTAATAGTTACTCTGCTTACATTTATTATATTCAGTAACTTACTATATGTTTCTAAAATTATTTCTGCCTCTATTAAGAAATCCCTCTGACTAATGTATGTAAACTTTATGCTAGATAATAATGCTTAGTCATATATTGATGGTGCTGTTGTGTCAGATAAATATGGGATTTGTTACGTCTTAGGAAATGGAGCTTCTCTTTGCATTTCATATTCTCATATTTCATATTTTTATATCTCAATTCTCATATCTCATATTTGAGAGTACAGCTGTAGTGGTTACAAATAATTTCCTTTGCCCTTCGCATTGCTGCCCATCATCCTGGGAACCAAAGTCATGATGTATATATTGAGATAGGATTTATCAGTGGAAAAATAGTGCTTATTGCATAATTAATTCCAGTTAACATAGCTTAATGAAAACAGATCACATCAGACAAAGCAGATTTAATGAGATGATCTGACAGATAGTGATGGAGAAATATTTTCTGTTGCAATTCACTCATTAAGACAAAATAAATCATTCAATGGGGCATGTTCAATTCTAAGGAAAAAAAATCTAGATCATGATGACACTTTAATGGGTATAGCCAATCAGATGTATTGACACAGGAAAGTTGTTTTGTTTCCAAATAGTTACATGTTCTGCTTTTTGTAGCACACAGACCACACATCCCCCTACCCCTGTCCAGATGAAGCAGAAGATACCACAGTCTGTATAGCTAGATGCGCACGTTATGGTCAACTGCCAAGATGACTGCAAAAGAGCTAGACTTCTGTCTAAGATACATTTTTTTTTTTTTTTTTTTTTTTCAAAATTAAAAAAGTACAAACTGATTAAAATATTATTACTATATTATGGAACTTATATGCTTTGAAGATCTGTGAAGTAGTTGTTATTCTAATTGTAAAATTTTACTTAGATTTTTTTTGTAAACCATATTAAATTAACTAAAAACTGAGTGAATAGTCAAAGATGAAAATAATTATAAATTGGGAATTATTGTCCCCTGCAAGTGTTTTTAATGGACCTCATGGAAATTTGGTTTTGGACTAGTGATTTGTAGTACTTTGACGTAGTAGAAAATACAAAAATCTTTCTGTTGAAATGTGAAGATGACTACAGAAAATGGTAGTATAGTTAATAATAAGCAAATCTGATCCAGGTTTCTTGAAAATCTTTCTACTTAGAAAAGAATTTATTCTAAGAGAGGCAAATGCAATGCTGTATGCATAGGAAAAAGAATGTGATTTACACAGTAACGACTGTTTCCTGGTAGTCAGTGACAAAGAAGACAACTTCGAGCTCAAGGTGGATATTAAATTTGACACCGTACTATTGATGAAGACAGAAAGACAATCCCTGTAACCATAAATAGAGCACTTGTATATAGAAGCATTTGTAAGTGGTCATACTTCTGTGACTGTTAGTGGAGGGTACATCATAGGCAGTTCTATCACCTAAATTGTTTTAACAAGGCTGAAAAATTGGAAAACTCTATTAACAATGAGTTTTATGGAAAAACAACACTTTAAAACTATTCTCAAACATATGTACAGATTCACAAAGTTAAGCCAGTCCATGGGCTGTCAGTTTTCTTTGGAAGAAAAATAAAGCAAGAGTTGTATTTAAAATATTTAACTCTGGGTACCAAAAAGTGTTGAAGCCACATTAGCAAGGAAGTGCTAACAGTATTGTGCATAGTTCTGTGCAGCTGCTTCATCTACGCATTACTGATTATACCAGGAGCATTTTCAAAAATTGTTAGGTAATAAAATATGGTGTAATGCAGTGTATTATCAGTTTTCCATCAGATCAACAAAGCTAGGTCACATCTGTCTTACCCTAGTGAATAACTTCACTAGACATTAAATATCATGAGAATCTACTACTGTGGGATCCAAAACCCAAAATTCCCACAGAAAACTGAAGGCTGAACAGTTATTGTGGATTGCTTCTAGTAGTCAATGCAGCAGACTCATTCCACTGATATTAAAAGGATGGGAAAAGGATTGTATTTCCCAGAGTTGCCATAAATAGTCAAAACACAAAAAAACCCACTTTATTCAGGCTCTGGAGAAGGTCAAAGATACAACGTTTACTTTGTAAGCTAGTTTCTAAAATACAGAAAGATAAAATTGCAGTCTTCCCTCAGTTTAAGAAATCTGAGTATCATTCGAGCATATCATTTTAACAGGTGGCAAATAGAGTGTTTGAACATTATAGATCTTCCTCTTTCAAAAAATACTGCTATGTAAAATTCTATTATTTACTATTGATTTGTCAATTATTGCAAGAACACTGCTATTGAATTTCTCCTGGTTTGCAGCTGCAATGTTTGAATCACTTTTAAAAATCTGTATAATCACTCTTAAACTTCTGAAGAAAATATAATACAGCTTATTTTCTTTGATATCTATCACATAGGAAAATTTTTAATTAGTACTATCCTGATTTGGCAACTTTATCCTAAACACCTCCACCTACTCAGTATTAGAAGAGAGGGGCCACTGTTTTAAGGAAAAAAATAAACTAAAACAAGTTTAACATAAACCATACTTTTACAGTTACTAAAGTGTGAACCAATTGCAGATTCCAGCAGACGTTTATTCAATAAAACTATTCATCTGCATTACTTTGATAATATGATAACCTGTTTCTTAAAAACATTTTTAAAAATATCTGCCCACAGAGCCACATTTCAATAGACAATTCTATTCTCATGGCAACTTTTATTTTTCTTAAATGGATTTTATAAATGAAAAGTCAGTGTTCTTAATTTGCAGTTGATTGTATTTCTTCAGTGCTTTTAATCTGAGTGTCTAAAGCAATTTATGGCTATATGTATCTATTATCCTTATCTTTATGTGAAGATGGGGAAAAGATGAACAGTTCCCAAAGGACAGCCGACAGGGAAGAAAGACCTGTTGTTTCCTTCATGATAATCATACTGCTGCCACATGCTAACAACCTGGGGGCATGTAGTGGTTTGGGTAGAGTTCTCCCAGTGAATTAGACTGGCTCCAGCAACGCCTCTCGCACAGGAGACTGAGCAGTAAAAACAGGTAAAAAGGGAATGCAAACAGGGAATCACTTGGGGACTGTAAAGCTTTCTTCTAGGTCCCAAGGGGGAATAGGGTGTTTAACTATCCATTTATTCATAACAGGTGGCTTAGATCAAGGCAAAAGAATTATCCCTGCTTAAGATCCCCTGTTTTTTTCCTGAATCATGAGTATTAGAGTAAAAAAAAAAAAAAAACAAACAGAGATGCTGGGGAAAAAAAAAGATTGAACTAATTTAGTGTAAATTCTGAGGACTACAGAACTGTCAATTATCAAATATTGGAAGATGAACAGTTTCTAAAACACAATATTGGGAAAGTCAAGGGTATGAAGACTGTCAAGTTTCTGGCATACCAGCTGTCTTTGCTTTTTAGGGAGAGACAAGATATTGTGTTCTTTGGCTTCAACCACTGAATTGCATAGAATTTACAGAATTCATAGGCCAATTATGACTACCTACAGAACTGTATTGAGTGAAAAGAAGGTGCAGCCCTACAGCAGTTGCAAGCAGGAGATTTGGAATAGCTACACACACTTTCCTATTTCTGCTTTGCCACACACTTCTTATGGAAGGGCATACAGATTAAAAATGCATTCCACTTTTTTCAGGGTATAAAATGCTCATTCGTTTTTATTGCCTAACAGCTCCTTACTATGTTAAAAGCAACTACCTTTCCACTTATATGGTTTGCATAGTGTATCCAAGTCTATTTTGCCAATATACCTTTCTCCCATCATCCTGACAAACCATTGATTCGTGCAAGATTATGTGCTTACAGCTAACAAAGGAATTGAGTTATATAGGCACAAAAACTGAAGCTAAAGGATGAAGTGAAAGCAATGCCATTGTAAGGTCCATTTCCATTTGCATGCACTACACTTGAGACAAGGACTAAGCAAATCATACATATTGCTTGAATAGCAGGGCTGTGTTGGCAAACAAATAAACACTAGAGCAGCATTAAAGAAAGAGACAATAATCTGTGCTATCATTATGGGTTTTACAATTACACCTACTGTTGGTCATTCAAAGCAAATATTTAAATTTTCTTTGAGAAGCTGTACTGACACTTAAATGTGAAATTTTATGTTGTAATCATTGTCAATGTGCAGGAATTGCTGCTGATTTCTGGCTAGTGTTCATACAGTGCAGTGGAAGTAGATTGTGCTGTTAAGGGGGAATGAAGCTAACCAAAAAGAAGTAATGTTTTTAACTTCTATAAGCAGAATTTGTGTTCTGTAAACATCAGGTGTAAACATATGCCTGGGGAATACTGATTAGTAAAAACCTGTATGAATAAACCAAACCAGAAAACACCTAATTACATACCAACATGCATACCTTTCAGACAATTGCTCCCTAGTCACTGAATTTTTGGTTTCTTGTATGGACATGCATTTAATAGTGTATATCAAATAGTATGATCCAGTGTAACAGGACAGAAAAAATTATATAATAGAAAGGGTTGGTATCTAAAATCTTGCCCTCAGATGGCTCTGTGGCTGTTCATGATATATTCTTTTGATCCTTTTCCTCACAACCATATCTCAAAGCCATTGCTGTTATATTTGGAGTTTTATGGTGAACCTGAGATATTCCAATAACAAAGTATAAACCAAGAGGGTATATGGTAAAGTAAATTGTGAGTACAAATGGATAATCATGTTCTCTGGTAAAGCAGAAGAGGCTTACATAGTAATATAAAGAACTGTCTTCACCATAGGCAATATGTTGCTTTTGGGGGGGATGAACAAGAGAGAAGAAAGGAGGGAACCTCTCTTTCTCCCCATGTCAGAAAGCCAGTACGTGGTACGCATTCAGCAGAACTTGTGCAGAAATTACAATCAGGCAGACAAAGCTCCGAGTTTTGTTGCTAACCAGATGAGGTTTGCACTTGTGGGTGCAGAATCAGACCCGTCAGCCAGCTGTCAGGCTGGGAATCAATCTGCTGCTTTTCAGAAGAGTGGTAAGCAGTGCCAAGCCCTGCAGGCCTATGGTGCACCCTACATCAGCCTGAACAGCCTTTGTGCAAACTCTGCTGCCACTGCTCTTCCCTTTGCCACTTTGTAAGTTCTTCCCTGAGGAGCCACTCTCAGTCCTGACGCTGATTGATAATAGTTTATCCCCAGAAGTGTGGCTGAATTTATAACCCAGAAGTAAAGCATCTGTATGCAAAATTAGCAATAATCTCCAGAATTGAGCTACCTCAGTCACACTGCTTAGATCTCGTAGCCCTAAGAAGGCCTCAGACTTATTCTTAGAGAAGCCATTTGTATTTATTGCGTGAGAGGAGAAATAAGTTCTAGATAACATATCCAGATTGAAGAGGAAGTATAGCTGAGAGAAAACATTACCTTGTTTAACAAATGTAGTTCTTCAAAAAAAAAAAAAAAACACTAGGGTTTTTTTAAAGCCCTCTGCACTGTATCAATCAAGATTTGGATTCTGAGTATAAAAAACCTGTAAGGAAACAAACATTTAATATATTTGGCATACTATATATTAAAGCAGTTGGTTGGAGTGATAAAATTGTTATGAATATTTATAACAGCTCTACTAGCAATGCTACAAGCAATGAAAATTGGCACTGCAAAATCTACTGTTCTCAGATGCAACTTTTATACTTATGTACAACATATAAAATAGATTATTGTCATTTTCCTTTTTAAAAAAATCTAGACTCTCTCCTACTGTTTTCTCCCTATGGACTATCTGAGCAATACAGTTTCATCTCTGTGAAGCCACTTTGCCACTGTCATTAATTCTACTGATGTCTCTCCTGTATTTGTCCTTCCAGCTGACTGTTCAAACAGCAGTAGTTCAAAGTCAGATACCTCCATAAGGGGCTAGTTTTGCACAAGTTAATTAGTCCATTTTCTTCCTCACAGTAGCAGTAATTCTACAGAAGAGTTCACATAAATTTTAAAATGTCTTGTACAGTTTTGCTCTTCTTCGGTATTTAATTAGAACATTAGTAAAACAACTTTTTCCTGCTTTTCTTATTCTATTGAAATAAACAGCATCAAAGCACCCTAGGTACATTTCATACGTGCTGTTAAGTATCTCTGAGCAGTACAGAAGTTAATGAACACTAGGATTCTTCAAGCAATAAACTAAATATATGGCTTTCCAAGAGTTAATTTAAATGAAAAATATTTAGTTAAAGCTCTGATCATGTAATATCTGTACATATCTTTATACAATGATCTACTAGAATAGCATATAATATAAATGCGTAGTAAAATACACCAAAAATAACCAATAAGAATGTTTTGTTTTATTTTTAAATAAAACTTCTGTGAGAAGATAACATAGTCATTTTAACCCATTGTCAGTAAACAAAAGCATAAGCCAGCAAAAATAATGAAAAATAAAATACACAAAATCAGTAAATATTACAGTGAAAGATGTGCTACACGATCAGTATAAAGCATTGTTTTTTACTGAAAAAATGCAATGCTATTCCTATGAATTGTATGCAGAGGAAAAATAAGATAATGAAAGAGATAGTGAAAGAGACAAATAATATAAGATGAGTTTTAGATAATAGGAATGGAAAGACAAAAACACCTCACAAATTTCAAGGAGAAAGGAAAAATAATCTTAAGAAAACAGTGTTCAAATAAGAACAGTAGCAGTATTTCTTATTACTTTTGTACTATGAAAGAGTTTCTATATCAAAGACCATGCAACCTACAGTCCAGATGCTTCAATTTTGTCTGGAAAGAGATGAAATATATAAAGGAATATGAAAACCTGTACTCGGGCGGAATGTCATGTTCATTAAAAAGGGACCATATGCAAACATAAGTGGCTGTAATGCACTTCCATCTTGTAGAAACACAGAAAGGACAATGCTAACAAGCAACTATATAATTTCTTTGGTTTTCAGTAAAGAATTATAATTTTTACTGCATATAGTAGAGCTGGAATTCATGTACATAGAAGTTTAACACGTTGGATACTAAATAGCTGCAATGTTAATAACCACAGCTCTTTAAAAAATTCTTTATTAAGTAAACTTTCAATGACCTAAAGTCCTATATATTTAACCATATACAATTATGTAAAATAATATGTTATTGCCTAACATAGCAGCTGGGCAATTCAAGCCTTAAAGAGAACAGAAAAGATTAATTTCATCTGGTATGAAGAAGTTCTCCAGCCAGAGGCATATTTTATTGTCTTTAGATAAGATTTTTAGTCTGTTTGCATCAATATGTATCAACAAACACAAATTGATACAAGAGACGTTCCTACTGGATATAAGGAAAAATGTTTTCACTGTGTAGTCAGTCAAGAACTGAAACAGGTTGCCCAGAGATGTTGTGTAGACTCCGAACTTGGACATTTTCAAAGTTCAACTGAATAAAGTCCCGAGCAACCTGGTCTAATCTCATAGTTGACCAAGCTTTGAGCAGGGGATATTACTAGCCAACTCCTGATGCCACTTCCCACCTGAATTATTCTATGTATTATAGTGTACACTAAATAACTAATAAGGTGATCTACAAACAGCAAAAGAGAGCCACTTACAGATGACATGTCCAATTTTAATGTTTTCAATGAAATAATGCTATTATTGAATAATATGTTCTTATTGCATAATATAATGTTTTTTTGTTTTTTTTTTTAAATATTCATGTGATTCCTAAACAGTATTTTTCCATTCCCCTTGCCAATGCATGTGTTGACTTCTTATTTCCTCAATGCTTGAGTCAAAATTTCACTAAATTTTTCTGTCCTAAAATTATGTTAGGCAACAATGGAGTACATAGGTATATAAATGGGAGCTACACTAAGACTGGAAATGTACAGTTTATACAAAATGCATAGATTTATCAACTGTCCCCCACAGTTACCTAGTTCTGGTAAGTAACACATAGAATCATAGAATCATAGAATCATAGTATATCTCAAGTTGGAAGGGATCCATAAGGATGGATCGAGTGCAACTCTCTGCTCCTTGCAGGACTACCTAAAACTAAATTATATGACTGCCAGTATTGTCCAGACGCTCCTTGAACTCTGACAGGCTTGGTGACTGACCATCCTCTCAGTGAAGAACTTTTTCCTAATGATAATATATACCAATGTACATTGAAAATGTATTGAGTACATTTCAGTGCCAACTAGCTCAAGGTCATAGTTAAGTTAAGCTCTAAACGTTTGGAGATTTTTTTCTATAGTTATACTTTCATTGTTAGTATACAATCATACACGTGCAATGTTATATCAGATTAAGATATATCAGTGCTCTTTAGTCACTCCCACCTGAATAAGGTGTACAATCAAAATATGAAACAGTCATCAGAATTATAAGTTGTAAGGAGAATTCCCTTGTTCATCTTGACACTTCAGCTGAATATATCTAAAGTCATTAGGCAGCTGTGCAAAATTAAAAATAAAGTTTTTATCTGTTTTATGAATTTCCTTTTCCAGTGTAGAAACTGGTGGTTCAGGATCACCAAACATTTTTCATATCTTAACAGAATCACAAAAAGCCTCCACAAAACCACAAAACCTTCATATAAAGAATTTTTTTTTTTTTTTAATGAAACAATGAATCACATGGCAACAACTATACCCAAAACAGACATAACAAGCAAAGTGAAAGCAGCATCTAATGTTTCTTTTATGTTGGTTACATAAACCAACCAAAACAACAGTTAGAATATTTTTGAATATTTTTGAAAAATAATTGCACTGATTTTCCAAATAAGATGTCCTGATGATTGAATGGTCTTCAGCCAACAGGAATTAAACTGGCATCCCAGAGTACAAAGGATCATGATAATAGGCATACTCACTGAAAACTAGAAAACTCCAGCTTTGATTATTCACAGTTAGGAGCAAATTAAGCAAACAAACAAAAAAAGTTTATGTAACATGAGTTCATGAGAAATATGAAAAGAAAGTAGTGGTTGGGTATTTCACAATTTCAACTTCTTTTACACTCTCGTGATTCAAGTAATCTAAAAGATCAGTTGCTTTTGGGTAAATGAAAAACAGGCCCTGGGCCCTATGAGTCCTAAGAATAATCAATAACCTAAGAAAGAAATCTAGACTGAATTTTACTACTCTACTACTTTAATTTTATTAAGAGCATAGGCTAAATTTTCACTGTAAATAGAAAACAGGTACCTTTCATATCAGCTGAATCATGATGGTTAATAGCAGAAGAGGAAGTGAGCTCCTCCCCTGCCAGTCCCCATAATTAAGAGTTTGTAACAAAACAGTACCGTATAAGACCATTGCACCTACACACATTTACACTGTGTATGTGTGAAAGCTGTTTGCTCAGCCCCACACCTTGCATAGGAAAATAAGAATTTAATACTGTGGAACTGACAACTTTGTGTAATATTGAAGTAAGTTCTTTTCCCACATCTCATGAAAAAGCTCAAGGAATGGGGAGGCTAGCTGAGTTTTAATTATTTTTAACAAAATCAGTTAAAATCAAGCCTGTGCTCAAGTTTAAACCACTTCTCAAGGATACAGAAATTCTCCAAACTTCTTCTTTTCTGACTTCCTATCTAAAAAGGAGCTGGCCCCTTGAGATAAAAAGGATGGCTGTAGAAAGATTCCATAAAAGTTCAGTCAGCTAACTCAGCACTGTGTATTTCTGAAGTATCTAACTTATAATAAAATTCTTTAACCTGTTTATTAATGCCAGTAAGATCAGACACACATTGTCCATGTGCTGTATAAACAGCAGCTGTTTCCAATACTGCACAATAAGATTCTAGTACGTGCTACAGCTTCTTGCTGATTATTCTTCATCTTTCAATATCTGCCCTTTCTTCCTTTACTAGCAAACACTCAAAAAGTGCACATTCTCAATTTCCCTTTCTAGGGTATAATTAAATATTAATAAAATTTCATTATTTTATAAAGTCTGATGAAAAGAGAGGTGGCACCTGCTTGAGCTACGCAAAAGTCAAGTTCATCTTTCCCCTCCCTAAATGCATAGATAGAATTCTACTTCATCAGAGGGCAGAGGAATATTTGTCACTACGAAAAAACAGTTTCTGTTTTCCCCCCATATGTCCACCTGAAAAATGAAAGAACATAATCTTTATTAAAACCAATTAATTAATTCAAGCTATGCCATTTTTCTGCCCAGAACTCTAAGAGTTTTACCTGAAATCAGGGATTCACATGAATGAACATATCATATTAGAGACGATGTACCTCATCTCTTAATACCACTGGATATGAATCAGTAGCAAAGGTTCTGGCCCAAGTTCAGAGCGATGAACCTCTCATAACATCTGTTGATGTGAGAGGTTAAAGTGCGATAGTAGCCTCACTTACCTTTTTTTACAATTGCTATGTATCTATATGCACATATTTGTTATATGTCATAAAAGAAGGATCATTCTAATAAAAATTCTAGATCACCCGAGGTCTGGATAGAGTGAGAGAAGAAGGGGAAAATAGGTGACTTTTCTTGCTAGAGTACTCCACTGAAGGGCCTCTGGGCTTCCTAAAGAAGTTTGAAGAATCTGCAGAGCTAGACTGTCACCTGAGAGACCTCTGCTGAAAAAACTGACCTCTTCATAAACCACACTGCCAACACATGATAGAAAATCCATTCTGGACTATGTACGCCAGAGAAGCTGAAAAGGCTCAGGAGTTACTAGCATCACATTAGACAGGGTACTACAGCTGTACTAGCAGAAAGTTAAGCCTCCTTTGTGGGTCCCTCAACAACTCAGATCTGGGACCAAATGAGTAACAGAGATCAGCCACTTCAGCATCCATCAAGAACCAACAGGGTAATAATGGATCATATAACATAAGCAGGACATGGGGGACTGAATACCTCCACTTACATACTTTCTAGCTCCAATATGCTCTAACTGAGAGAATGTTGTTAAAGGAGAAGCCTAACCAGAGCATTTTCACTTTTATTGCAGTCTGTGAATTGGGAGAAGAAATCAGGAGTTTCCACACCAGCATCACTTACGAGCTATGAAAATAAGATTTTTGCCCTTGTTTCTGAACTTCTAAGAGTGGGGAATTTGTTAGGCAGGATATCCATGTGACAAAGCAATGTACTGCCACCATGATTCAGCTCCAGGAGTTTAAAACAACACGTGTTACAGTAGTATTTTATATACATGTGGAAGCAGACTTAAAAAACGTTTCAGAAAATAATTCTACTGTACTTTTTTCTTTTTTTTTTTTGCAGAATAATTTGCAAGACTGTAATGTAATGCTTGAAAAAAAAAAAGTTCACCCTGTTCAATGACAGATATAGTAAGTTAGGACCAACACATTTTTTCTTTTTGTGCTAAAAAGTCATTCGCATGCCCTCGTGTGTTGTAGGCTAATGAATCAATGTTATAAAGTTTTAAGTCCTTAGCCATTCCAGGCATGGCAGAATTTATTGACAGGTATAGAATTACCCTCATTTAAATTTTTGTGCACGGTTTGAAGTAAAAAGATCATAAACTTCTCTTTCATAAAAAGACATGTATTCCAATTGGAAGCAGGAAAGATTAAAAAGATCTCCCAAAACAAGTAAGTCCCTCAATCCAGTTCACTAAGTAGTAACATGTTTGTTATCTATGAACTAAATTTCCTGATGTTCTTTGCAGTTATAATCTTCACAGTTGGAGTAACTTCTACAGCTTCACTTAGGCACGCATTTCACATACAAAAAACTGTAAGATTTTTTTTTCCTGATATTAAGATTTTATTTTGTTTTAAAAATTTTCATAGCTGAATCGACATAGAAAAATAATAATACTCCTTCTTTTTTGTCATTTGGCCAAACAGCATGTGCTGAGCTCTTTAAATCTTTTATCATAAGCCAGTCACTCAAGTTCCTAATGTTGAGCATACCTATAGGAAAAAATGAGAAAATAAACAACAGTAAGGATATCCTACTGTATTTGTGGAATGAGTGGGGGGAAAAAAAAAAAAAGAAGAAGAAGAAAATCTGAGGGTAAGGAAAAACAACATAAGAGAATATGTAAGACAAAACAAAAATTGAAAGCTTTCATACCCAGTTTGATCTCTAAATTTTGGGTTGAGTTGGGGTTTTCTCCATGTATTTTAAAAATAGCAGAGCACCCTATAGACATGAACATCTTCATTTTGCAAGTCATCTTACCAGGCAATTGAAAACTGAGAAGAAAAAGAGAAGGTTATTATACCACTTTTCAACAAAACTGCCAGTATGCTGTAGGGGTGATTTCAATTCAGCTTAAAAAAATGACTGAGTGTCGGTGGAAAGTGCTGGCTTAAGCATCCCTGAGACTTGTCCTTTAATTATCCTCAAAACAATCAGGTATAATCTGGAAATAGTGATTTAATTCCTGAATGATGTCTTGCAAGTAATACATTTCACCCCAGGTGCAGAAAAGCCGCTTTGCTAGATGAAAAGTAAATGTAGTTTTCACAAGAACTCAGTCTCTGGATTTTTTTCCCCTCTCTGAGAACAGATTTTTTAAATGAACGTGCATCCACCAGGAAGTGGGTTAAATTGAAGCGACCTTATGTGAAGAAGCTCTTTCTTGCAGAATGGACTTAATAAGTTATTTAAAGAAAGAAAATACTGTTTAAACAGTTTTAATATTGTAAATAGTAACGTTTAGTGACTGAGCAGATAAAAGGTTGAGTCTAGTCAATGAGAATTTCCAAATAAATACTGTCCTTATGAAAAGCAATCATAAAGCAGAAGCTATCCTATAAACTCCATTTTTATAGGTACAGCAGCAGGAAAAAAGAAGACCAAGGATAATGTAAGCCCACTGCTGAATGAGATGGCTGACATTCAATGCCTTTGCCCTGTTTTTTACTGGCAATATCTGCTTTTAAGTTTCCCAAGTCTCTGTGCCGAGTGGCAAAATTTGGAGGAAAGAAGTACTATCAATGATAGAGGAATGCCAATCTAGGAACTACTTAGGCAAAGGGGGTATATGTATGTCCAAAAGGCTTGACAGGATGCGTCTAAGGCAGATGAAGGAGTGGATCAATGTAATCAGAAAGTGGTAAAGGCTAGCTTCATTTAACAGTGGCTTACATTAGTAAAAGCATAGTCAGCAGATCAAGTGAAGTCATTAGTCCCTTCTGCTCAGCACTTGTAAGGCCACCCCTAGAGTACTGTGTGCAATTTTGGGCTTAAATGTACAAAAAAAAAGACTTTGACAAAATTGGAACAAGTCCAGAAGAGAGCCATCAATATTGTGAAAAGATTGCAGCACATGATGTATGAGGAAAGGCTGAAGGATCTGGGTTTGTTAAGCCTTGAAAACAGAAAGGTGAATGGGGATATAATTCTTTTCTTCAGCTCCCTATTGGGTGATCATAGACAAGATGGAGCCAAACTTTTCTCAGAAGTGCACAGCAATGGAGTGGGAGGCAACTGGCACAAGTTGCAGCAAGGGAAATGCTGACTAGGTATTAAGTAGAAATTGTTCGCAATGTGGTGTAAGTGTAGTTAAGCACTGCAACAGGTTGCCCAGAAAGGCTGTGGAATTGCCATCCTTGGAGATATTCAGACATTAACTAGACAAGATCCTGAGCAACCAGCGTGGATTTTAAAGTTGACCTGCTCTCAGCAAGGAGTAGGACCATATGACCTTGAAAGGTCTCTCTCAACCTAAATTATTCTGGGGTTCTATGAATGTAAAATATACTGACATATAGAATAAATCATATTTTTACAGTTTTGTATACTGAATGACAAAGGTAGACGTACCCATAGATACAGTTACCTAAAACACGCCACCTTTTTTTTTACGTTTTTATGGTAGTGTCCTGGTTTTGGCTAGGATAGAGGTAAATTTCTTCCTAGTGCTGTGTTTTGGATTTAGTATGAGAAGAATGTTGATAACACACTGATGTTTTCAGTTGTTGCTAAGTATCTTGTCAATGACAACTATCCTCTGCTACCAAGCTAGACCGGGAGGAGGGAACACAGCCAGGACAGCCAGCCCAGCTGGCCAACGGGGTATTCCATACCATGTGTCGTCATGCTCAGTATACGAATGATAGGCGTGTTCCAGGAAGTAGCGATCGCTACTTGGTCATCGGTCAGCGCGGGTGGTGAGCAATTGCATTGTGCATCACTCATTTTGTATATTCTATCATTATTATTATTATTATCCCTTTTCTGTTCTATTAAACTGTCTTTATCTCAACCCACAAGATTTTCTCACTCTTACCCTTCTGATTCTCTCCCCATCCCGCTGGGGGTGGGGGGAGTGAGTGAGCAGCTGCATGGTATTTGGCTGCCTGCCAGGTTAAACCACGACAAGTAGCGTCAAATTTAAGCAAACATCAGGGACAAGGACAGTACATAAGGAGCAGCAGATTGAGGGGAATGAAATCAGGAAATGGCAGAGTCATGTATGGGTATTGTCACAACAGAGAGATGCAGGGATAGGAATTCCAAAAATAGGGACTAAGGAATATATAGCTGCTGGAGAACATTATATTCTTCCAGGCCCTGGGAATGCAAGTCACACTAATTCTGTTGTATATCATGCTCCTCTTATATCTGGGTCACTCAGGAGATGACAGCCCACTTCTGCTATATGCGGTTTCATTAGTTGAACTCAGAGATTCACAGTGTGGGATTCCCATCACTGCAGTTCTCTTAAAGGCTTCAGTTGGCCACCTGAAAACTATTCATTTTTACAAAACACATATATCAATTAGGGAATCAGAGATCACTGTAACAGGAATGTTTAGGTGACTGATAGGTTGGGCCAGTTTTAAACTTTAAAACAAAACTTTACTGAATTAATTCATAAACAGCATACTTCACGCTAAAAGTTTTTACACATTATTAATCATTCTTGCTACGCCTACATATTGTTATTCTGTAATGCTCACACTCTAAATTATCTGTGATTATACGATACTATGGAGCTGATGCCATATGGTTAGTGCTGATGGCTATGGATCTTGGTGATTCTTAGTTCCCAAGGTCAAGGTCAAGGTAATTTGTCTCTTTGACAAAATTGAGCTTTCTGAAGCCATTACTGAAGTGAGCTTGTCTTCCTTTTTCTCCATGGTTCCTCTTCAGACTTGATGTTTTATGTTATCCTACCCCATCCCCCCTTAAAAAAGGAGGGTCTCCTCTTCTCCTGATATTACTTGCCTTGGGGCTTTTTTGTGTCTTGCCAGTCATTCTTCTTCTGTATTCAGCAATATGTCCTGCCTGTTTTCCATGCCTTATGCTAATCTTGTCCTTTGGCAACTTTTTGTTACTTGCATGATGTGCAATTACAGCCAGCTCTGCCCTTTTGGTGGTCACATTGTACACATACTCATGTAAAAGGTTTATACATTGTGCCTGGCTACACTCTCACAGTGTTCTAAAATACTTTTATGCTACTGTTGGCTATACTGTTTTATTCCCCTTGTAATTAGATTCAAGGCAAGCTACTATTAATTATATCCTGATCAGGGCACTTGTAATTTAATATAACCTTGTATTCCAATAGAATATTTTCAGGGTCTTTTGTTTGTTTGTTTGTTTGTTCATGGTAATAACCAGTATTTTCCTTTTTTTTTAATGGTGTGTTTTGGTCCTTGAGGGATTTTAAAGTATAAAAGACTGTGCCAACATGCTTCTGTCATAATAATGCTTAATAATAATTCTGTCTGTCCTGGTTTCAGCTGGGATAGAGTTAAATTTCTTCCTAGTGCTGTGGTTTGGATTTAGTATGAGAAAACTGTTGATAACACACTGACATTTTTAGTTGTCGCTAAGTACCCTATGGTCAAGGACTTTTCAGCTTCCCATGCTCTGCCAAGTGCACAAGAGGCTGCAAGGGAGCATAGCCAGGACAGCTGCCCCAGCTGGCCAACGGGGTATTCCATACCATATGACGTCATGCTCACTATATAAATAGATCCAGAAAGTAGCGATCGCTGCTTGGGTATTGG
>NW_009220250.1:706-924 GCF_000690835.1 Fulmarus glacialis | reverse complement strand
CTTTCCTCCTGGTGAGTCACGTCCGCTGATTCAAGCAAAAAAAGTTGACGGGGGAAAAACATTCACGAGCGCCAGCCTGGAAGGATCCCAAGGCTGAGGACAGGGTGGCAGGAACAGAGCAGAGGGGAGATTTATTCTTTTTTTTCCCCCCGGAGTTTCACAGAGCCCTGTCCCGGGGTGGCTCGCGGCGTGCCGCCCGCCGCGCCCCGGAGCCCGCA
>NW_009220250.1:0-280 GCF_000690835.1 Fulmarus glacialis | reverse complement strand
GATGCGGCTTCAAGTCCCAGCTCCGTCCTCTTATTGCTTCAGTTTTCCCTGCTCCCGAGATTTGGGCTGAAGCTGCACCCAGAGATGCCGTGATGGAAACCGTACGGCGAGGAGGGGACGGGGCTGCGCAGGGCTGGAAGCAAAGGAAATGGGAATTGGGTCTCACCTGGGAGCTGCAGCAAGGATGCAGGAGAGCTGGGGCCTGATCCTTGCCCTCTCCATTTGGAAGAGGGAACAGGGCGCTTTGGGATTTTTCAGACCCTCACGGAGCAAAGTGGTG
>NW_009220249.1:0-238 GCF_000690835.1 Fulmarus glacialis | reverse complement strand
GGTGCTGTGGGGTGGTGGGCACCCACCCAGGTCTGGGGAGCTCGGGGCTGCTCCACCAGGGAAAGCGGTGCAGAGGAAGCATCTCACTGAGCTCCCCTGCTCCCTGCAGCTCCCCTGGCTCCCTGAGCCCTGCAGGGCCTGTTCTGGGGCCGGGGGCTGCCCCAGGTCAGGACATCACACTCAGGGCTCCGGAGGGACTCCAGGCGAGAGGGCAGCAACAGCCTGGTTGGGAGCGTGT
>NW_009220248.1:0-425 GCF_000690835.1 Fulmarus glacialis | reverse complement strand
GCTCGTCTTGTCCCCTTCTTTATGTGGCTGCAGCTGGCGTCCCCGTCCCCCCGTAGGTGCCTGAGCCTGGGGGACAGTGACAGGGGTTAATGCCCCCATGGTGTTTGCCAAGCAGGATTGGGGAGAGGGTCCCCGGGAATTTGCCAGCACCCTGATGTCCCCGTTACTTCCCGCTTTGAGCGGATCCAGGTGGCTGGTGCTGCCACCCTAAGGGTCTCCATCCCGCTGTCCTGCTTTGGAAAGGGCACCCATGGGTGCTGGTTGGGGTTTGCTGGAAGGAGGGTGCTGCAGCGTCTGGTGTGCCCGGAGAGGATGGTCCTGCCTGGCTCCGAAACGCTCACCGCGCTCATGCGAGGGCCTGGGCACCCTTTGGGATCAAGATGCTCCCGCTGCCCCCCACCGCAGCCGGGTCCTGCACCCGCAGC
>NW_009220247.1:23979-44085 GCF_000690835.1 Fulmarus glacialis | reverse complement strand
ACCTTAATGATTCTATGATTCTATAAACCCCAATCTTTGTTAAAGAGGTTTGCTCTCTCACTAAAGTTCGTATTGGAGAACTTGCCAGTGCCCAGGAGCGGAGAGCAGAATAACTTCTGGGTGGATAAATGTAAGAATTTAACCCTGACCATAAAACGACGATAGCATGTCATCTGCTACTTAATCTGCTTTTGTTTTGGTTGGGACATCTTTCCTTGATCTGGCTCACCGCATGGTGGCAGAAGTGATGTGGGAGGGAGGAGGGGGACCACCCCTGCAGTGGCTGGGTGGCTTTGTGCTGGGTAGACATGGCAGCAGAGAGGTGGCTTCAGGGTGCTGGAGGCAGCAGAGTGGGCAGGTGGGAATGAGCATGGTCTTCCCTTTCCACCGGTGTGCAGCTTTAGGGGGGCTGACTTAGTGATGGTGGGTGAGATGCCTTTTAAAAAAAAAATCCTGTAGGTATAAAGAGCAGTCGTGATCCAGGATGGCCCTACAGGTGCAGTCACACAAGCTGGGTTAGGAAGTGGAAATGAAGCATGTGAGATCTGCAGTGGCACTTGAAGGATCACAAAAGATGATGGGAACTTTGGTCAAGGCGCAGTTCTGCTTGTGTGGGTTTTTCCCTCTCTATCTTGGTGCAATTCCTTTTACAGCCAAATATGTGTTCCCTCGGAGCCCTTTGGACTTGATTGTTATTCTTTCTCTGTGTGACAAAGAAGGTGGATTTACTCTGAAGAAATATTTCCATGGCATCCACTTAGAAAATTGTTCCTATGTCCTTCTGTTACAACCTTTTTTTTTCTATTTTGTTTTATAGACACAGATGAGGACACAGTGAAAAGGTGTTTTGCCACGTTTGAAGAGAAGTTCTTCCAAACCTGTGAGAAAGAACTTGCCAAAATCAACATTTTCTATTCAGGTAAGGTGCTTATTTGTGTATATTTGTGGAAAATACAGCAATACAAAAAGAGTCTGAAGCTCTGAAACTTTCAGAATAACCACAGTGGTCATGCAGGTCTACCATCAGGTAATTACAGGGCAGGTTTATATGGGAAACTGCTCTGGTTTAATCACAGACGTGGAGCTAAACCATGGTATTTGAATGAAGGGAGAACAAAGGGCAGGTGATTTCACTGCTTTGCAATAGCATCTCTTTATGAAAATGCTCTTAAACTTAAGTGGCAGCTTACATATAGGGCACAGTTTCTCAGCTTATTCATGGTGACAGTCTCCTGTGCATGTTTTAGGCGAGCTAAGCTACCTGGCTGGTGTTTCCTGAGCTTGTGCAGGAATAGCTATCATGGACTTGCCTGTGTATGGTAACTTGACCATCTTGATGTGTCCAACAAGTTTTTAAGCACTTAACTCTTACTTGAACTCTTGCAACTTTCTGGAGTAGATCAGCCAGTAGCAATTTTTCATTGGCTGTGTATAAAATCCTGTTTAGTAAATTGAGTAAAAAATGTAATGGTGGTAAGAGTAGGGATTCCTTAGGGGTCATATGTCAAAGTGCCGTTTTTTGTTGTTTTCCCTGAGAAAGTTTGCTTTCCCACCCTGTGTTTTGGAAATAAACTTTAGAATGGGATAATCAGAAATTCACCCTGTAATATTGCTACAAAAGGCTTAGTAGTAGTGTGCTCCAGTTCCACCCACCATTACACTTCAGCTGGTTTTCAGCTTCTTTTGATAAGGTTTAAAATGGGTTTTCAACTAGAAAAGCATTTAAATATGGATACAATGATGCATTGACTTCTGCCATACTTTCTCTTAACATGTTGATTTATTAACTTGGTGCTATAAACAAGCTTTTGCAGCACAATATGGTAGCCTTTTCTATTTCTGATTTTAATCTGGTAACAGAGACAAAGTTGAATTGTGCAAAATACTTTAATAACCATCAGGCGATGACTTTATTGCTAGCTATTTTATTGTTAGCAGAATCTGGGTTGTGAACGTGAGAATAGCTGAAAGCGTAATAGATGCAATAACTGCACACTGCGGCTTGCCTCTGTTCAGCTTCCATCTAGGGAAGTAAAGCTCTCTTGGGCTGGCTGTGCCTGCTCTTCTGGCTCCCTGGAGTAGTAGTGTTTTGCTATAGCCAGAGTGGGTGTCAGGATAGGGGCAAGGGGCAGTCTGTAGGTAGAAGCGTAGTAGTAGTAATAGTTTTGTTAGGCGAGCCAGGTTTTACACTTTATAGGCGTTTTTCTACATGCAATTCGTAAGTACCTAACTCAGAAAAATTGTTCTTGGTTTTGTTTCCCTGTGAGATCTTCTGTTTCTCTCCCAGGTCTGAGGCAAGGCTTTTATGCTCAGAAACTTGTCTTACTTTTCTAGTTATATCAGATCCTGTGTATTACGACCTAGACTCTGTGGAGGAAGTTCTGTCAATTCAGATGCACAACACAGATTATAATTTTCCCTAATGAGGACCTGCTAGCACACGTGCACCCGTTCCAGCATTGTTTAAAGTGGCATTAATAATACAGGGTAGGGTTTTTTCAACTTGCTGTCATTTCAAAAAATTATAGGAGAGAATACATGTAATTTGAAAATCTCTTGTGATAAGATTAAAATAAGTCTTTTATTTGCAAAAGAGCGACGTGACTTTAATAATATGGAAACCCTTTATTAGGGTTATTAAGGTTAAGCTACATCAAGAAATGTTCCATCAGTGGTTCCTCTTCTTGATCATGTCAGAAATATGTCACATCGGACCCTATTGTAACTCCAGGCGTGTGTTGGCTTGGATTATGACCTGGTACATCCTATTTATTATAGGCTTATTATATGGCTTATTACACGCTTGTCTTTACAACAATAAATATTGTCCATTTTCAAGAAAGCTACGCTTTCTGTTGATCTCTGCTTCATTTCCTCGTTGTCTTTCCCTGTGCTGAGGGATCCTCAGTGAGCATTGCCAGGGATTGCCACAGCATGGACAACCCTGTCCTCTGGGGATGGGCTGCTCCCAGATCCCAGCTCCTCCCTGGAGCACTGGGGGTTGGAGTGCCTTTGCCTTTCGCTGTGCACTCAGATCGTCGGCTCTCATCAAACATAGCCTTAATTCCCCAGCCCATTATCCCAGCTCTGTAGGAAGAAAAACTGCCATTAACCAAATCTGATTTCATAAACAGTTTGTGATTATTTGGACTACGCTCAAGAAAATCTATACTCAATTGCAAGAAAAAAGAATAGCAGTAAAATTTTCAGATGGTTCCAGTAGAGAAATGCCTGTTCAAGTGCTAAAGTTTTATTTGTGGCCAGTTTTGGTTTGTGTTTGGGATTTTTCTAGAGGGGAGGTTTGTTATATTTTAAATTAGCGTCATCACGATCTGCTTGGGCTACTGTTTAGCTAGTAACATTTTTGTGGTTAATTTAGGAGCTGGTTTTATTATTTGTAGGAAGCCGCGGCTTTAACTTGGTAAGCAAAGTATTGAACATCGTACGTACAAGTAGGAAAAGAAATGAGTGCTAAAAGAGCCTGCTAAAATGCCCAGAGCCCTGAGCCGGGTAGCTGCAAGGAGGCATGGGCTGTTCGATTACCTCCTGTCTGGTGAAACAGGTTTTGATCACAACCGTGACCATGTAAACTGCGATTTGGGAGGAAATTTTACTAGCTCCGTGGTGTGATATTTTTTTTTTTTCCCATGATGCTTATGTGTGAACTTTTCTTTAAACTTGGAAAATGGAGTCAAAAACAACTTGGAATTGCATAGTTGAGGTGATAACCCTTTAGAGAGTGGTTTTTAGTCAGGATCTAGAAGCATTTTTTGGGCAAAGCTGCTGCTTTATTGCAAGCGCTTTTGTTGAAGTCTGCCTCTCTTGGTTTTAGATTTCTCCTTAGTCTTTGCTGTGAGATTACACTTGAGCTGAGGACTCAGTGGGCATCAGGTCATGCAAAAGCCTGCAACACAGCAAGAGTGGTTCCAATTTCTAAGCGTATGCTGCTTTTTTCTAACTCTTTTGAGTGGCATATTTTTTTAAAAGTCACTTTTCAGAGTGCTAAATTAGTGATAGTGGTGAATGTCTTTTCAGTGATTTTGGAGTACGTTGCAAACTGAGAAATTAATTTCTACTGTGCTTTGCCATTTCCCTAGGCAATTCCCTAGGAAGTTTTAAGAATAGCAGCACATGTTTTGTCTTATTTTGCTTCTGCAATGAATCTTGATGATAAAATCATACCTTAACAAGATGAAATGATTTGTGGACTGCATAACTGGAGTCAGTGCAAGAGGCAAGAGAGAGGGCAGGAGGGAGAAGAAGGTGGCAGGACTGCCGTTTCTCAGGAGCAGCAGGTCATCGTAGGACTGGGTCAGTTGCCTTTAAAGCCTCATCTTCAGAGGACTGCGGTCCTCCCCTGTGGATGGAGAGGGCTGTATAGAAGACAGCATATGACTCTTTTCAGCAGTGCATAATTAAGAAGAATGTTTGATTTGGGGATGATGCTTTTTTATGGATGTTGCTTTGCAAACAGATGGGAAAATTGCAGCAGCAGTTTTATAACTGTTTCAAAGCATTGTCTTTTCTTTAAATACTGTGTTATTAGGCTGATGGATTTTAAGATTTTTCTGTACACAGGGACAATGGAACTGTGCTTTCAATTGAAAGATGTAAATTCAAATTCTTCCATATTTAATAATTTGATCCAAAAGAAATCTGTGTATCACAGATAGTTTAATAGGTTGTTTTGAATATAGAGAATGAACTTGTGAGTTTTATTTATACGAACGCTTTTGATTCTAACAGCTACTCTACCAGATATCTGTTACTTCTTCCCGAGAGAGTTCCCAAAGTGGGGAGAGATTATTGTTTTTGCAGTCTGACCTTGTGTGTGTTAAATATTATGTGGTTGTAAGCTGTGGGCAGACAATTCTCACTGTGGGCTGCATTGCCTCTGTTCGGTGGAGTCCTTGCAGCTGTAGAAGTTGTCAGAGAGGAGTTGTCCTTTCCCGTCTTTTTAAAACCTCTTACTTTAATAGAGTTTATAATCAAGAAAGTTACAGAGAGTTTCAGGCTCTTCTGTACTTGATTTTTCTATCTTGATCTCTGTTTCCTGTTCGGAAAGGCATTCTCCTTCTGGAAAATATTTTATACAGAGCACTGTAAAATTATTTACAGAGGAGTTTTGCTCTTAAAATTAACCAGAATTGAATAAGACTGAGGAAAAGGTCAGAATTGCTCCCGTAAGAGTAAATCTTACTTACGGGGCGGAGGGGAAGCAATTGAGAATTACCATTAAGTTGTTGCGTAAGATACTAATGAAGAGAATTAAATTGACAGCCAGGAGACTGGAGGGACCTTGGGGCTCCGTGGTTTCTGGTGCAGTGGTGTGTGTCCCGCTGGGTGGAGGTGGCTCTAGCTCCCAGCCGTCTGCTCCAACGCTGAGAACCTGCGCTGTGTCCTCCTGGCCAGCGCCAGCACCAGCACCCATGGTCTGCCATGGTGCTTATCAACAGAGGCCAAAGCTGTGACTGAAGCCGTAGCGGGAGGAAAAGCTTGGAAGGAACTAGTTGTACAGAACAAAGAGAAAGATAATGGTGTCAGTTACGCTGTTTTTAGCATAAAAAGATTGTTATTTAGCCAAAAAGATTATTTTCTGAAAGTACATAAAGCAGCATGTTTAAAGGAACACCTTTTTCATACTTGAGATGTGAGGAAGAGAGACTGACTTGTTCTGAAAACACATCAAAATGATATTTAAATTCAGGTTGACTTTCCCTTTAATCAGTAAATAATGAGGCAATGCTTCTAACCTGCGTGAGCCTAAACTGAGGAAAAGAGGAATAAATTATTACAGCGGATCATGTACAGCAGCAAGTAGTGTTGTAACTCCTGATCAAAGCAGAAGCTGTGTTTGTCTGTCACCGGGAGCTTGGCAGAGGGGTTGCGTTGCTCTCTGAGCAACAAAATTCAGTGTCACATTTGAAGTGTGGTTTCTTTTTTTTCCTTTGATTTCCATACTGACATATAAAAAGATAGTAAACACGTAGTCAGTAGTGGGTGCACAGATCTGAAAAGCGCTTTGCTTACTAACTGTCAAGTTTCATAATATTATCTAACAGGGGTTTTTTCTAACGCTTTTTGTGCATTTGCTTTATTGGAGAAAGGCGAGCAGCTTTCCTTTGCGCGCAGAGTAGACGTGTGGTCACTGCTTTGGTATTTGGATGAGACCCTATCTGCCTGGCTGCCTCCAGCTACAGCTCTGCCAGCGTGGGGAGGCCTGACCCTGCGTCCCTGTGCTGGTTTATAGTCCCTAGGTACAGGCGGCAGCTGCGCAGGTTGGGCTTCTTCCATCTGTAACAAATATTCGTACGCTCCTGGAACGAGCACTCTCTAGAAATCAGATCGGGGGTGGAAGTCGAGAGGTCTGAGTTCATGTCTAATGCTGCTTCAGTCTGTGCTGAAGGGACAGCCCCTTGATTTTGACTATATTAATTAAGACCTGTCTGACATGACGGCTTTTTTTTTGGAGAACATGTATGTTTTGCATAGGAGTGCATTAAAACCTTTAACGAGAAGGAGCTTCATAAAAGAGAAATATGCAGAGTTGTTGAATGTAATGCTTAGTTGGGGAAGGCCATGCAGTAGGTTATTCAATGCAGTGCTTTTTACCTACAGGCACATTATTTGAGGAAAAGGTATAGTGCTTTTTACGGGCTCAGTAGGCAAGTTGCTATCCTCTCATCTGACTTTTCCCTTTCCTTTCTAACAGAAAAGCTTGCAGAAGCTCAGCGCAGGTTTACTACTCTTCGGACTGAGTTACAGTCAACTTTGGATGCACAGAAAGAAGCCAGTGGGGCTTCCACGCTGCAGCGGCGCAGAAAGCCGGTCTTCCACCTGTCCCATGAAGAGCGTGTCCAGCATAGGAATATCAAAGATCTGAAATTGGCCTTCAGCGAGCTCTACCTCAGCTTCATCTTACTGCAGAACTATCAGGTACCCGCAAAAAGAGGTGGTTTTACAAAGCCCTGTGTGTAAATGTCTCTGCGCTTTGTGTATCCTCGAGTTGCCTTATTCAAGCCAATTTTTTATTTCTTTTTTTATTTTGGGGTCCCTAAACATTTTTAAAGAAAAGGCAGATGCCTAGCAGCTAGCAGCATACGTCGTCTTGTTTTTTTGTTGAGCTGGAAATGCTAAGCTGACCTGCAGAAGGACTTCCCTTCTTCTTCCTTTTCTGGGCTGGCTGACCCCAGCACCCTTGGCCCAGGCACGGTCAGGACACAGAGTCACATCGGGGCCTCCTTCTTCTGTGGTGTGTTGTTCTGTGCAGGGCTGGAGCTGGCAAGTTGGGGAAGAAGCTCTTTTATCTAATATTTGTAATGAAAACTTGAAATACTAACGTACTGTTTCCTCTTGGCGTTACCATGGTAGTGACTGTGACCTTGCTATCTCAGAATTTCTTGTTAAAACATCCATTTAAAAAAAACAAATGTTTTTAATTCTGTAGGATACAGGCTCGTTTGTCTTGAAGTATGAAAAAACAAATCTTTAGTTGTACTTGGATTTCTGTCCTGAAAGGGCATGGTAAATATTGCGGATGCTGATTTCATTCCAAAAATCCTGACACTGTTAAGATCTTTTTTTGCTAGGCTAGCTCTTTTGGTGTTAAATACTCCAAAATGCTTTTAAATGTCTTATTGTGGGGGTTTTTAGCTTATTAAATAAGAATGTTTGAACTCAAATTCTTTAACTTAAATTTGCTACATCTATATTTAGATCTTTACCAGCGTTGTACTGGAGAATTTTATTAAACAAAATTCACTGTAAGAATTACTTGAATACCACTCTGCAGTATGGACAAAAACTTAATTTTTCCAAAATTCTGAGTGTTTGTACCTCTCCTAAAATGATATTATGTCCTTGAGCACATGCGCATATGCTGCCAGCACTTACTCCAGGTGCCTCAATTGCAATTACCTTGCTTTAATACTGGGTTTCCAGGTTGGAAAATCATGGTCCAACTTGTACTGGAAAAAGCATCAGACTGCCTTCAAGGGAAGCTCTCGAGGATGTGTTCAGACCACTTCTTAAGAACATTATAACTACTTATTTTCATTGGTTGAAGAGAGACCCCTCCGTGAGTCCTGAACACAGGTTTTATAGTTGCATAAACTATTTATGGCTTTCTCAATAGGGTCCTTTAACTACTAGTGATAGTTTCTGGCCTTCAAAATCCTGGGAAAGGTAGAGTATCCTTTGCTTTTCAGGTATGGAGTGAAGCAGTATTACCTGCTGTGATTTCTTCACTCTCTTAAAAAAAGAAAGCTTTTACTGTTGCTTACAAAAATCATTTCTGAGGCTTGATGAAGAATTTAAATAGGGGATGACATAGGTCATTCCGTTGAAAAATCTTTTCCTGCCCTGCATCAGTGATGAAAGGCATCTTGCACGCTTACATTTTTGCTTTTTGCTACTACGAATCCAGGTCCTTTGTATGTATACTAAATATTGATGTAAAACCCATCTGGATTTGATAGCTTTCACAGTTTCCAAAAGAAGCAGAGCTTCTTTCTACAATGTAACTTCAAAGAGAGAATGAGAAAAATTAGTTCAAATTGGTTTTGAAGTTGAGGACATGGAATACAAGTACTAAAACAAACATAAACCCAAATCCCAGAGTCCTACTCTTAATCACTTCTGAACTTAGAATATAAGAACTGGAGTATTCAGGGTCTTGCAGTTTTGGAACGGAAAAACGTTAACCTGGTGGGAGGATGACATAGCTGAGGCCTTCGTGGAGGAGATAAAGTGAAGTCATCAGCAAATTCCTTAGTCTGCTAGGACTGAAGCAAGAGCAAAAGTTGCAGGCATTCATTCCTAAGGTACACAAACCAAACATCAAGTGAAACTATAACTTGTCTCCAGGGCAGCTGTTACTTTTTTTAACTTACCAATGATTAAACTTCTGATAAAATTAATTTATTGTTAACAGTAGTATAATTCTAGAGTATGTACATATATCAATAAATCTATTTATTTGAAATATTGTGTTTTAGAACAAACAAATCTTGAGAAATTAAGTATATAGTATATACTTGTATAATATAGTACACTTGCGGGGCAAATAATGGAGGCTGAATCATTCTTATTAAATTGCTGTGCATTTGCCTTGCTGGTGCATTTCCCAATATGTTTCTATATGAGCAAAGACTTTTGAGTCCACTGTTTGATCCTGCTTGATCTTGCATAATGTTATTGGGTAAGTTGCACTGTTTGGTTTTTTTCACTTTTAATGACAAAACATACCATTAGTTGGTTCACTTCAATGGATTCGATTAATATCCAGCAGAAATGGAAGTCAGGCTTGGAGAAAGCCCCTTGCCAAATAAAAGCATCACAAATAGAAAGAAATACAAGACTTCTGACTGCATAAACGATGTTTGACTGTTTTGTTTCACAGTTTCATCACTGTGCGTTCCTTGTCAGAAGTACCACTGTAACCAATAGTGTTTTTATCATGCACTTTGGGGTTGCGGAATTTTTGCAGCTAGAGGATGGAAGGCCATTGGAGAGGTTCTAGGGTGTCTGGTGTAACTGTGACCGACCTGCCAAGGCACACCAGAGTTAGGCTGTGATTGCACACGTGGCAGATAAAGCGACGTTAGTTCAGGTTACAGAAAAATCTCTGGCCAAAGTCATCGTTTTGTTGCATCCTTTTAATTTCAAATTTCTGAAATAGTGATCTGCTCTCCCTGGGGTGGAATGCTGGCTTTTCCAATAGAAAGTAATTAAAGTCTCTTGTCTGCAATAATGCAGATCGTTAATGCATTGGCTTCCTGCTCCTGTCTCCCTAGCCTCATTTCCCCACCTAAACGGTAGGGGTCTGGTATTAAATCACTCTAAGCATAATTAGATTGAAAATAATTTCAGTGAGTAGTTGGCGCCTCTGCCCAGGGCATTGGATTTTGCCGTTTTCTCTGTTTTCCTTTCCAAGCTACTTTCTAAGCTTTTTAAGAAGTGAGTCTTGCCATGGTCTGTCTGTGTTCCTGCTGTTGCTTGAATGAGACGTTGAGTCTTTTGAGTGGTGTTTTCTGTATAATGAAATGCGGGATTTCAGATGCATCTTGTCACAGCAGTTGCCTGCAGTGTGATGAGCTTTGCCTATCTTAGTTACTGTGCATTAGAAGTGTTGGGTCAGGACTCATATAAAACTTGGAAATCAACCGTTATTTCGTGTTTTAATGCAGCACTGTGTGCTTGACAGACTAGAGAGTTACATCTCCCACGTTTGCAAGCCTAAACTAGTTTTGCAGTGATTGTGCAATGTACTCAGTGGCAAAGGATGCTGTTATGGAGATGCACTTGTCTGGATTTAATCTGCAGCATTTAAAACTTTCACAAATTTTCTGTTGTACAAGGATTTCCCTTCTATAATGCATTTATCTGGAAAACTTGATTTGAAAACAATGTAAGGTTTAAAGAAACTGGAAATCAGTAGCCTAGTTTCGGAAGGGAAAACATCTTGAAGGATTGGCAATGACTGTGGGAGTTGGGACAAACACAGTCTTTCTGCAGCTTTATGTTTTTGTTAAGAGCTCATTACAACTACCACTAATTCAGAGACCAGTTGCCAAGTTGCAGTACCTGGGACGTATGCAGTAAGGTGTACCCAGGCAGAGGGAGCGTGTCTTGAAATAACTTTAAGCATACAAGTTTTGAGTATGTCCAAAGGTTATTTATCTTCAGTGAGGTTTCATCAGGAACGTCGTCGCTTCCTGCATTAAGGAGGAAGGTGGCAGTGATTTGACTTTTCAGGGAATATGAGGTTTAGGTAGTTCCCTGCAAATGAGTTGCCTCTTTTTATGCCCTTGAGTCCCACATTTTTTCTGTTATTTGCAAGGGATATGTATTACTTCTAATAAAGTAACAACTCAAAAACTTCCTGGCGATAGATGCAATAATTTTGATTCTTCTTACGAACTATTCCTTTTTTGCTAGTGCTGGAAATAGAACCATTTAACCTTCTTGGGAGCTGACTGAGGTTAAAAGCCGGTAACTGTTTTCCTTCATCTGCAGAACCTGAACTTCACCGGCTTCCGCAAGATCTTAAAGAAGCATGACAAGAACCTGGAGACGACGCGGGGGGCAGAATGGCGGGTGGCCGAGGTGGAGGTGGCACCCTTCTACACCTGCAAGAAGATCAACCAGCTTATCTCTGAAACAGAGGTAAAGATGCTAGTCTGGGCGCTGCTCTTCTTTTAACTAGAAAACAATGTTTTCTTGTTCATTACTGATTCCTATAATGTTTTGCCTTCTCTATAGCTTGTATTCACCACCAGGGCAACTATTAATTGATTTTGAAATGCCACTGATTTCTGTCACTGCTTACATAAATTTGGGTATGTTCTCTTCAGCTGGTAACTTTTCACTCTGAAAAGCTCACGCAGTGTTAGCTTGTGTTGTGTAGTAACTTGATGCAGCGTGGTGAGCTTTTCATGTCTTTGTTACTGTGTATTAGAAGCGTATTGGGCCAGGGCTCATATGTAACTTGGAAATCAACCGCTTTTTTTTTTTACTGTTGTTTTAATGCAGTACCATGTGCTTATCATTAGAATGAACTTCTGTAATGTATATCTTTATCTCCTTAGGAAGTGGTGACCAGTGAGTTAGAAGATGGAGACAGACAGAAGGCTATGAAACGTTTGCGTGTTCCACCCTTGGGAGCAGCTCAGGTGAGAGATCGAGTTATATAGCAAAGCTGCTTCTCCAGCTTTGCCAAATTAGATTCAACATTTGAACAAAGTAGTGAAAATAATTGATGTGAGCATGCTCGCAAACTGGGGGGGGGGGGCCTGGTCACATAATCTGCTTTATTTCCGGAAGATTTGGAAATAGCTTACTTACTATTCCTAATGCATGCAGACAAGGTAATGAAGGGATGAGATAAATAGTAAAAGGAAATTTGTGCTAATAACATATGCTTAGTGTTTGTGTGGTCTGGAATATTTTTCAAAGGGCGTTGAGATGTCCAAGCTCTGTTTCAACACAGCAACAACATAGGCAAGAATATTATGCAGCATTTTCAGTTTTAAAAAAAAGAGCAAGAGTGCGATCAGAGACCAGAACGTTGCATCCCTGATCTTAAATTTACTCTGCAAATTAATCTGACTTTGCTGATTACCTATTTACTCCGCCTTAATTCCACCATTGCTTTGTTCACAGCCTGTACCAGCCTGGACTACATTCAGGGTTGGATTGTTCTGTGGGTTGTTCATTGCACTGAACGTCACTGTCATACTTTCAGGTGGGTATCCTTGACTGGACCCGGCTGGCTCCCGTACCTCAGTTTGGATATGTTCTCATCACTTAGTGAGGGCTGGATCTGAACTGGGTTGGTCAGGATGTTCTGGGTTAAATCAGTCTGAGTCAGATCACGCTGTTGTGAATTACTAGTTCTGCTCAGTAACAGGTTGTGGGTTTTCTCATGTTATATACGTGGATTTTGGACTTTGAACATATTATGGTTTGTTCTCCTGGTTTCCTCTTTACTCTTGGAGGGATATTCTGGAGGTGCAACATCCATGTATAAAAACAGATTTCTGCTACTGTTCTTGAATGCACAGCCCTCTCCCACCTTGAGGGAGGTGCTCGTAGAACTTAAGTTTTGCATGGTACTGACTCCCTATAGCGAATGAGACCAGACATAGAGCCATGTGAGCACCATGCCACTCAGGACATTTTCATGTTGAAATTTCTAGGATTTCAATGCCTCGTGCCTATTAATGGAATTAATTGAATTTTTCTTGTTGGCAGATTTTGGCAAGATTGTTTAAAAGCTACAATAAATTATTGCATATCTCAGGCCTTGGTTTTATTCTGCTTTGCGCCTTCCGAGTTTGGACTCTCATTAGAGTAAAAGCCATGTTAGTACTCTAGATCCAGATACAGTGCTTAATCACAAGTGGCTTTACTAGTTGTGCGTGTGATTTCAGTAGTGTTGTAACTTGCTTAAGCAGTACAAAGGAAAAGGCTTAACAAATCAATGTATGAGCTCTTGCATTAGGGAAAGCCCATGTCTGTGTTTTTGACTTAAAAGAATTTTTAATCAGATGTTTCTGTAATTGGATCCAGTCATCTCTTGGGATAAAATTTCTCTGTTTGAGAAGCTGTTTGCACTGCTTCCCGTTTGGTCTTCCTCTGGTAGAGGCAGAAAGTTGACCCATCTGCATGAAGGGTCCATTTAATGTGTATAAGCTGTTCTTTATTCATCGGGTTTTGTGGGGGGTTTTTTTGTAATTTACATGCTTGGTCTCTGTGTCAGATACAAAGACGGTTGAAGCCAGTTGTGTTTGCTTTATCTCTCAGTATTAAGAACAAAAAAGTGACACAGTTGTGAGAATGAATTCATAAAAATGATTATATTCCTAAAGCAGATGTTACTAATCTAGAGTGACTAATAGGTGTGTTTGTATCAGGAGGCATGATCTGATATCTGTACGTTACTTCAGATATTGGGCAAAAGCTGTATTCTAACTGCAAAGTGTTTGTTTTTAATTGGATATTACTTTGCTAACCTCTCTGCTACTTTTGCTAAATTGTTTTTATGATTTGATTGACTAAGATAGGTTTTTAGCATGTATATGTAGAATCTGTGAAACAGCATTAAAACGTGACTTCTAGTAGTAAACCACTTCTCTATTGCCTGATTTTAAAAGTAGAACAGCAACATTTTAGAGAGATGAGTTCACAATAACTTGGGGTCCATTAAAGGCTGCTACAGGTGGATCCCAGGAGAGTGTCACCCTAAAGATTATGAATTTTCAGGCCTCACTGTTTCCATATCAGCTTTCCTAGGTACCAGGCTATGTGTAATTGAGATTGGAAGTTCATGGAAATGGGCATATGTTTTATTAACCAAAAAGCGGTAAGCTTCATGCAAAATCTCAAGACTCTTGCTGCAGCAGTGCCCTGTCTCTCATTTGTGAATTAGGCTGTGATGCCATTGGGCTTGTCACCAGGGACACCTTCCTCTCTGAGCACCGTGTTCAGAGCCCGCGCTTGCTGAAGGGATCAGTTGATCAAGTGTCACATACCTGCCTGACTCTAAGAGGTGACTTCGCTTGTGGTGTTGGATTTAGGTGGAAACAGTATATGAATGGAAAATCTTTTTGCCTCGCGGCTTTGGTACAGAGCCCTGGCCTGGGTCACACCAGTTTAAGACCTCGTACACCTTAGCTGGGCACTTCCCTGCAAGCGGGATCCTTGAGGGTCTTCAGTCAAACTGCTCGGCTGTAGTGAAGAAGATGGTTCAATTAGGAAACATGAAAAGGGAATCAAATCTAGCCTTTATACTGCGCAAGCTAAACTAGATAGGGTTTAGTATCAGAGGAGAGAATACACAGAGATACTCTTAGTTTCTGTGTTGTCAGTAGCTCAGCTCATTGTACTGTTCAGTATCTGCTTTTTCTCCAGAACCAGCTGCTGTTCCATACTGCAATTATGGTCCTCTACCACCCTCAGAGTCCAGAAATAAGATTAGTGGGCATTAGCTATGGAAGTCATATGCTATACTCTCATATTAAACTGTGTTTACCTCAGGATAAACCTTTGTCTGGGTATTCTGTCTCGACTAGCACACAGCACATCTGTCCTACTCTGTCTGGTCATTTCTTATTCAATATTTTTGGGACTACTCTGTCCTCTTTGGAAGCATCTCCTTTGGTTTTGTCTGCAGGCATTTCAGATTAAAATTTGAAATGCATGCTTTTGCAATTCCGTATTTAAGACTCATTTCTTTCAGCTTCTTCAGGGTGTCTGTCATTTCTGTCCAAAATTTGACTCTCTTTTGCCTGAATCCAATATTCTCTTTAAGTTTTAAATTCAAAGCAACCAGTTCTTCAGTCATGGTTCCTTGCACTGTTCCTCCATAATTGCATGTGATGTAAAGTACAGATGCTGAACTCATGGAACTTCTTGCAGATATGCTTTCTCTGAAGAAAAGTCTGAAAAACTTGGGGCTGTAATTTAGACAGGAGGGTTTGTGAGGATAAATTCCTCGCATCGATTCTTTTTTTCCCCTCTTAAAAAGCATATGGGTGAGAAACACTCCGTGAAACTAAAAGTGAGGATTCAAACAACTGTGTTTTGTTTGTGCCTTTCTCATAAAACCCGCATCGGGCAACCAGGGGACAGTATTTTGCAAAGGGGCTTGTGCTAGAGAAAGCTGCTGTATAAGGCTGCTCATTGTTTGAAATTAAGCGAATTTGTTTCCAAAACCCTGAAGACTGAACAAAGGAAGCAACAGGCTTTCCAGTATTGCTGCCTTCCAGTATGTTGGGTTTTCTGTTTGGGTGCGGCTAGAAATTATATTGCTAGTTATGAATATGTATTACATTACAGTTGTATTGAGTTCAGTGATTAGGCGCGGTTTAGCATTGTTTTAAATGCTGTAAATGGTGCTTCTTGGTTTTGTGGGGAGCTGAAGTATTTGTGTGTCTGTCTGTTGGGATTTCATCTCCATTAAACCAGAACATTTAAGTGCATATAGTCACAATTTATGCTAGCGCTGTCCCTTGTGCCTGTAGTGTGAGACAGGGGGCTTAAGGTGCTGCTACTGACCCGACTACACCAGCTGGAGAGCGAGTTTTCCCCAGAATACTCCTAAATCCTCTGACAGGCTAGGCAAAAAGTCCTCCACTTGCTGCAATACGCAGGTGCGTACGAGCATACCCTGTTTTCACGGGGTACAGCCGAGCATCGGAGAGCCAGCGTAAAGCAGCGGAGCGCGGCTTTGCTTCGTGACATGACTTGTGCTATCACTAAAGTCGTTTCATTTTTGTCTTTGCCAGGTGTGGCTTTTATAGATGGACCAAATGTGTGGCCACTGGTGAGAATCTATCGAGGTGGCTTTCTCCTGATAGAATTCCTCTTTCTCCTGGGTATCAACACATATGGCTGGAGACAGGCTGGAGTGAATCACGTCCTCATCTTCGAACTCAATCCCCGCAGCAACTTGTCCCATCAACATCTCTTTGAGGTAAACAGAATAGACTGTAGGAGTGGTTGAGCTGTGCAGTATATCGGGAGGATAAATCCTGCACTGTTTCCTGGCAAGGAGTTTTAACACAATTAGAAGAGGAAGTTGCTGAAGTCTGATTAGATTACAGGATTGAGCACTGCTCTCCCTTTTCTTATAATGAGAATTCATTGTAGGTTTCGGGGCTGTATTTTCATAAGGTGTGTTTTCATCTGTGTGTTTTTTCTATCTTTCTGTAGATTGCTGGTTTCCTGGGCGTTTTGTGGTGCCTGAGCCTCCTGGCATGTATATATGGTAAATTCACCTACATCCCTATGCAGGTGAATCCACTCATCTTGTATGGCTTCATGTTGCTTTTTCTCATCAACCCTACCAAAACCTTATATTACAAGTCCCGTTTTTGGCTGCTCAAACTATTGGTAAGTCTCGAACCTGATTTAAATAAATAAATTTTTAAAAATGCTGTAGCTGGGCAGTAGCAGTTAAGTATGTACAGGCATCACTAATCTTCAGGAAAGAGGGATGCTTATACCACTGTATAAGTGGTATTCATAGAGCAGACCTGATAAGGAATTGACTGCAAATGATTGTTGAGCATGGGTTTACAGAAGCAACTTCTGCTTGTCTGCACCAATCTATCATTCGTATTGCAGGTAGCTGCTTGTTAATCTTCCTATAAACAGCTGTTTACATACTTTTGCACATACAGAAACACTCAGATGTCTTTGCTTGTTTGTTCTTGAATGTAGTGGAACAGTTTGATTAGGCTGCATGGATGCTCCTCAGCCCAAACTGGGAGAGTGCCAACATTGAGAGGGTTCATTGATGGAGAGGGAACCTTTGCAAAGGTTACTGCTTATGAAATTATGTTCATAGGTGGGTTTTTTTTCTCAGCAAATCTTTTTGTGGTCTTAAGCAGAACTATTTATTTTTGACCCCACTCCTCTTTTCCTGGTAAGATAAATCTGGTAAATTGAATGTAAATATGTGTGCTACTTCAGTGTTCCAGCTATAGGTGGGAGCTCCAAAAGAAGAGTTTTCAAACTTGTTGGATGGCTCATCAGTTTCTTTCCAAATGGCTGCTTCACATGTTCATCTCTACCCTGTATTGACTTTTAAATTGACTTTAATCAAGTTGGTTCCCTTGATACCTTATTCTTGCTGGAACTGCTCTGAGAGCATTGGGCAGAAGAGGGTTTGGCTGGCTGATGTTATTCGTAGAATCATTCTAATGCCGATTAAAACAATTAGCTTTATCTGGAACATGACAAAGATGAAATGTAGAATCGTGCTTCAAGCGTGTGCGTGCAGGTATGCACACAGCTAGTTAACTTCTGTGTGCTTACCTCTGTTATTTGATTTGCTAGCTTACTACTATTTCAGTTTCTTCCTTTTTTGTCTTCCAGCATTCAGCCATCTCTCATAGATGTATCTTTAGTCCCAAGCCTCATTAGTCTTACTGCAGTCCTTTGGTGCTAGGGGAAGCATTGGAAGTGCTCTAACCATGTGAGCAGTATCTGTGCTAATTTACCTTAATGTCTTAACAGAGTAAGATTCTCAGTCTTCACAGACCTCTTAGTTTCCAGTACCTGCTCTATCCCAGCTATCTCTAGACTACACTACAGTCTGCGATACAGACATATCTTCGAGCATGCACAGGCCAATTCATCCCAAGGTCTCCTGGGGAAAAAAGCTTCATCAAAATGCAAGATCACCTTAATGGTGGAAAATGACACAGTACATCTGACTGTGTGTTATGTGGAAGGGGGAAGGGGAAAAAAGAGGCCAGACAAACCACATAAAGAGTAACTGTTAGGCTTTTCTAATTTTTATCGTATGTAATTGGCCGGCTGGGTGTATTTTATTTCTCCGTGCAGTCGCCAGCAGCTATCTGGGTGAAAGGAGGTTTAAACAGCACAATTCTTAGAACTGTGCTGCTCACACAAATTTTGATTTGGTGAGCGTTTTTCTTCACATGCTTGATATGTTTCATTTCCAGCCAAAATGAAGTCTGATATATCGGGTGTAGTAGAGCATTACTGGCACCTTCAATTTTTTTAGAACCAAATCGGGAGCGTACTTCAGTGTGTTTTAGCATTTCCTGATGGATCTAGGCTTACTGCATCCATTTGTGATCATCACCAACTGCTTGTTGGCACTCATGAGTGGGATCTCTTTTGATAATCCCTGAGGGACTGTAAGTTGCACCTGAATTGATCTTCCTCTGAATGAAGAAAGTTATTTAGCCTGTAGTAAGTTTAATTCCCATGCCAGACTCTTCTTTCTCGCCTACATGGGGTTCTTCCTTGCCCCATCGCTGCCGGATGAGAAGCCCACGAGTGCACTTGTGTAGGCAGAGGAGAGCAGCTCGCCAGGAGGAATCGGATCCGAGCACAGGGGATAGCACAGCGTCTGCATGCCCACGCTCTCTGCAGGGCACCGCAATGGCGAAACAACTGCACGGAGCCTGTCTGTGAGAGGTGAAAATCTAGGAAGTGTTTAGCTCCAGCTCAAATATCTACTGTCTCAGCACTTACTAAAACTGCGGTAATCAGCACCAGGAAGTCTGTGCTTGGATTGTGGAACTGTTGATATATAATTGCAACCGATTACTTGAACCTGAGGTTCAACTCCAGCTTTTGGTTTTTTATGACTTTATTCTTGCGGTCCATCTTCACTGGAGGATGTTGCAGACCCTTCTCAGCTGGGAGGTGAGGAGTTGCCAGCGGTACCTGCCAGCAGGCAGTGCCCTCCGCCAGCACCCTCTGGTAGCTGGGCTGCAGCTCCAGCTGCGCCTGGGCAGCGTGCGGCAGCAGTCGGAAACCACAGAGCCTGACTTGTGGGGTTAGGAGGGTTCAAACGGCAGCTCAGGTTCTTTAGGGCAGTTGACTGAGACACTGGTGCCTTAGCTAGGTTGTGGACATATCTGCTGACTTCTTGTCTGCTGTAACCTTTAGGAGGAAAGCTTCTACTCTTTTAAAAGTTTTATGCTGTCATCTGGCAGCGCCTAAGTGTCTCTCCCTAAATTAAATAACAACATTTCCTCTTTTTTCAGGGACATCTATCTGTAAAGCTGTTTTCACATTTCTTTTGGTTTAGTTAGTCTTTGTTTCCAGAAAAAAAAGGTCTATGATGAAACAGGTAAAGATAGTATCAGGGAGTGTTGGTAAAATGGAGGAAAGACCTTTTGAAAAGGAAGGGTGGTGTGGCTTCTCTGACCTCTGCAGAAGCTGTTCTGCAGCTGGACTGCTTTGACCGAGGACAGACCTCCCTAACGGCTGGCCCTGTTCGAGCCTTTGTAATAGGTGCTGTCCTATGTGAGCACAGTGCTTTCTGGGTCAAGATCCATATCTGCTGTTTAATGCCACTAAGTCTTAATCCCCTATTTGGCTTTGAAATTTAGGACCAGAGCTTTAAATTGGCATTACAAGCTGATGGGAATGTGTCAGTCCTTTCCCGAGTTTCTGTAACCGCGTACCCCTTAGGTTAATAAGGAGAGCAATATAAAAGATCAGTGTTAGCCTGTGCTTTCATTAATTTAAAGGTCCATAAATCTCTGAACTACAGGATGGTGCTGGTGCTGTCTCTTTGAGAAATTGGCTGTTAGTACCTATAACTAACTGCGTAGAGAGAGTTGTAATCAAAGGTAATGGACCATGAAAACTGTCTGGTTTGAAAGTATCAAAACTGCTGTTAAGGCTTAGAGGGAAAGTGGACTGGGATTGAGAGGGAGTCTAATTGACAGTCAATAGGATTTCCTCTGCCCTTTCTTTTGCTAAAGGGCTTGGGAGATACAGCAGTAACAATCTTCACTCTTACAACTTCTAACACCAAAGACCAGCTAATGCGTTAAGTAAACCAAGCTAGCGTCAGACTAATGGCCATGCTGAGGGTCTGTAATCTAAATAACGTTAAGTGTGAGGGAGGAGGTAAGTGTGGAAGATGTCAATAGACATGACATAAATGCCTGAAAGAAAGCGCTGATCAAACTGAGGAGCAACAGGAAAAGCAGAGCTTGTATAGCTTTTACACGGAGACTGGGAGTTTCTGGGAAAGAGCTTGGTTGGAAGAGACTGGGCTCTTCTGCCAGTAAAACACCAGAGAGGGTGGGGGACTTGAATAGTTGCATA